>NC_056749.1:655832378-655947378 GCF_019279795.1 Protopterus annectens | reverse complement strand
ATGACATGGACTTTTTTTCACAGATTTGCAAAACTGCTCACTATCGATCTGGGTATTGATTACTGATTGAAGGGATGCTGTACAGTTAGTTCCTTACTCTCCTAGTTGTTTAGTATAATGTTGTATTCATAGTCTTCTAAAGAATCTTTCAAGTAAAGGCATGATGAGGTTTATTATTTGATGACACCATGAAGCATCAATGAGAATTCTATATATTTGTGGAAGTTAAATGTCTCGCAGCTACAGAAATGCAGCTTGGTATTTTCAGATGGAAATCAGTCTTTAAATTACATGGTTTTAGTACTGAAATACCCATATCTGTATTATGGACTAAATGGAAAAAAATAATTCAAATGGTGCTTTCACATTATTTTCCAATTTCTTCACCAACGTTGCTGTCAGTTTGATAAGTAACCAGCCATGTTTTCAGAAGCTGGGAGTCAATAAACACACTTTTCCAAAATAATTACCTTGTACTTTTTACCATGATTCAGAAATGGACAAAAAGTGTACTTCTTATGAGGGTGGCAGACATACTTCCATTGCTGCTGTATTGTCTGATAATTACATGGCAAGTTTTTTGTGTATGACTGTGGCCAATATTTTGTGTGTAATGTTGTTGTGTCTTTCGTCTTTTCCCGGTTAGGGGTCATCACAGCGGAACTCCGGTCCGCTAATGATTGGTAGTTGTTTTTTTACGTGCCGGGTTACTGGCCCTTTGTGTGCAATAATGATGCAAAACAAGAAATCAAGGCAGATACAAAACATCTTCAGCCATGAGGAAAACCACATCCTAATGGCATCCCTTAGGACATATGGCCAATGTCTGTTTGGAAAAGTGGGTCGCAAACAAGATGAGAGGGCAAAAGCCTGGAATCTACTTGTAATGAACATTAAAGCAGTCAGTGGAAGAAAACACAAACTAACAATACATGAAGAGGGAAAATGACATAGTAGGATGTGCTAGAGCAAAGTCGAGGCAGATTGCAGTAGCCAGTGCCATTACTGAAGGAGTCTCCAGCAATTATCCCTATAATACTAAATGCAGAATGCCTCCTCTCCATCCATGGGGATGATGATGAGACAGAAGATGATGGCATTGGAATAACCATAGCTGGTGTGGGGCAGTGATTATTACTAATGTCTGCAGCAGCAACACTTGGCAGCTCAGGAAAGTGTGTGTAAAAACAGAAACATACATTTATATCAAGAATTGAATGCTGACATGGAGTGATTGCATTAAACGCATCACAATTACTATAAATAAGTGAGCCTCCCACATCTACACTGAATGACAATGAAGGCAGTGTGCATGGTAAGTGTTCACCACATCTCAATAAGTGTACAGCAGTGTATGCTATTTCTTTATTAGTAATGTTTTCAGATCATGTTTATAGGGTCAGCAGCTGAAGCAAACAGTTTCACTATACCAATAAATTTGTAGGATACCAGCAGCAGAATATTTATGTGGCAGCCTGAGGATAGTAGCATGCAGTCCCTAATTTTAATGGCACGATCTCTCACACCACAAAATGTTAGTAACTCTACAGGAAGTGACAGCGCATCAGAAAGTCAAGCACATACTGACATCACACTCATGCTTGTATAGGAGGAGAGCCCATGCACCCCTACTCCTGTATCTCCAAACCCAGAAGAACAATTTGAGGATGATGGCAGGCATTCAGAGGTAAGAGTGTCCATAGTGACAACTTTACGAAGAAGAGGTGCCCGGAGCAGAAATTTGTCGCAGCTACCCAGGAGACATGAAAAGCACTGGCTGCCCAGCAGCAGATATGTTTAGCCATTGTTAGGGCTCAGAACACTGCCACAGAGAGTCCACTGGAAATAGGCAGAGCCCTCCAGGACATATATGAGGATTTCCCACACTACATGGAAATGGCAGAGATTAGGGGTAATGCCATGATCGCACTGATGGGTAGTATGGTGGCACACCAAGGACCTGTGGTCATCTCTATTCATAAACTAGTTAGGACATACCAGATTCAAGTAGGAATCAGTCATGGAAGAGGAAGAGGGCAGAGTATTTTCTGGACATGTGGGGGCAGATCATATGAGACTACAAGTGCTTCTCAAGAAAGTACCGTAATAAGATGAGGGAAACAAGCACACCAGATTTCAAGCAGATCACATTGGCTTTCATCTACACCTAGCAGAACCTCTCATTCAAGGTTGCCGTCCCAGTCTCACATTACTGCCAGATCAATGTCTGAAGAGTCACCTGCATTGAATAGGTCACAACATTGGACCAACACACTATCCATCTCTCATGGACTCACTCCATGTGTATGACAAATTTGACCTTGACTTACTGTGATTCAAGTGTGACATTTTTGTTACTTACAATTTGCCCTTAAACAGAAGTCAATGTTAACTCAAAGGGGAATTTAAAAGAAAGGGAGGGGTCTTAGGAGACTTTGTAACTGTATGCATTTAATTTCTGTAATGGTACTGCTTAAAACCTCATAGAACTGTGGAAAGAAAAGCTGCATGTCATATCATATGATTTCAGTCATTAACACCATCAGTGCTGTATGCAACTGATATTGATAGAGCTGGCAGTTACCTGCACTTAAAAGTAGTAATACACAAGTTTTCAGGGTCAACAGTAGTAAGAACATTGCAGATTAAAATAAGTATCCTGCCATGTAAATGACAATGATGCCACTTCATCCTGACCACTGCACAAGTGTTGATGATTTTTTTTTCTGAAGCCACTGATTATTGTGTATTACAAAATAAAATAATCTGATGTGCAGTACCTCAACAGACAGTGTACTTGAAACTGAGAAAACATTGCAAAATATGTTTTCATTCAGTTGCAATGTAAAGACTCATGATAAGTACTTATTTTACTCCTTCCAGAGATTCTGTATGTTTACAGTTAGGTATACTACTCATGATAAGTACTTATTTTACTCCTTCCAGGGATTCTGTATGTTTACAGTTAGGTATACTACTCATGATAAGTACTTATTTTACTCCTTCCAGAGATTCTGTATGTTTACAGTTAGGTATACTACTCATGATAAGTACTTATTTTACTCCTTCCAGGGATTCTGTATGTTTACAGTTAGGTATACTACTCATGATAAGTACTTATTTTACTCCTTCCAGGGATTCTGTATGTTTACAGTTAGGTATACTACTCATGATAAGTACTTATTTTACTCCTTCCAGGGATTCTGTATGTTTACAGTTAGGTATACTACTCATGATAAGTACTTATTTTACTCCTTCCAGAGATTCTGTATGTTTACAGTTAGGTATACTACTCATGATAAGTACTTATTTTACTCCTTCCAGGGATTCTGTATGTTTACAGTTAGGTATACTACTCATGATAAGTACTTATTTTACTCCTTCCAGGGATTCTGTATGTTTACAGTTAGGTATACTAATCATGATAAGTACTTATTTTACTCCTTCCAGGGATTCTGTATGTTTACAGTTAGGTATACTACTCATGATAAGTACTTATTTTACTCCTTCCAGGGATTCTGTATGTTTACAGTTAGGTATACTACTCATGATAAGTACTTATTTTACTCCTTCCAGGGATTCTGTATGTTTACAGTTAGGTATACTACTCATGATAAGTACTTATTTTACTCCTTCCAGGGATTCTGTATGTTTACAGTTAGGTATACTACTCATGATAAGTACTTATTTTACTCCTTCCAGGGATTCTGTATGTTTACAGTTAGGTATACTACTCATGATAAGTACTTATTTTACTCCTTCCAGGGATTCTGTATGTTTACAGTTAGGTATACTACTCATGATAAGTACTTATTTTACTCCTTCCAGGGATTCTGTATGTTTACAGTTAGGTATACTACTCATGATAAGTACTTATTTTACTCCTTCCAGGGATTCTGTATGTTTACAGTTAGGTATACTACTCATGATAAGTACTTATTTTACTCCTTCCAGGGATTCTGTATGTTTACAGTTAGGTATACTACTCATGATAAGTACTTATTTTACTCCTTCCAGGGATTCTGTATGTTTACAGTTAGGTATACTACTCATGATAAGTACTTATTTTACTCCTTCCAGGGATTCTGTATGTTTACAGTTAGGTATACTACTCATGATAAGTACTTATTTTACTCCTTCCAGGGATTCTGTATGTTTACAGTTAGGTATACTACTCATGATAAGTACTTATTTTACTCCTTCCAGGGATTCTGTATGTTTACAGTTAGGTATACTACCAGACTAGAATTTGTTGTGCAAAGCAGTTAAAAATGTGATTAGTAGTTACATGATGCCTTGCAACATGACTGAACAGGAGTCGGCCGTGACTTTTACAGACAATAATATGATTAACTGTTATGAAATAAAAAAATATTTAAAGATGAGAAAGAATGTCAGATGAACAGTGGCAGCACACTATGTACCTCACAGCATAGTCCACAGATAGCACTGCATGCAACAATTATAAGCTGTGTTTTTTTTACAAGAAAGGAAAGAGTAGCTTGAATGTCATGATCCATAGTTCTGGACTACATGCCACCTCTTTACCTGTGCAACCTTATGCTATACATGAGCCTGCCACATGGGGTCCCTTACTATTGTTGACAGCTTGTCACCATTGGTCATGCTAGGACTAAAACTGGAAGCTTCAGTGACATGGGTCACTTCACCATCAGACTGGAACATAATCATATTGTACAGAATGCAACATTCAGTAATCATCCTGCATTAAGTAGCTGTATCATACTGAAGAACACCCCAGGCACATCCAGACACCTAAAACGATTCTTCAGGAGGTCATAGACTGTCTTGATGACAATTCAGGTCTGTTACAGGGCTGTATTAAAATTGTCTTCTGCATCGCCACTTGGATTTCTCACTGGTGGCAAGTGCTATGGCTCCAGTGGATATCCAGCTGCACCTAAAGGAAAAAAAGAGAGAGAGAGAAGAGGGAAGGGGAAAGTGTTTTCATATTCAGAAATAAATTTTACCATGGATATCTACTTAAATATAACAGAAAAAAAGAGAAAAAAATATTTTACACTATACAACAAGACAGCCACTGCACATCCTACCATGGTGAAAGAGGAGTTAGAGTGTCCTGTTGTGTCAGAAATGGGAATTATTTACACTGCCAGGATGCTGGGCAGAGATATAAATGATGTACCCCATGCATCATACACTGCCTGGTAACTGATGGAATGGTAGCCCCTTCTACTGCAGTACAACTCATACTGTGGACCATAATGGGCCCTAATTGCAAAATGGGTGCAATGTACAGCACAGAGTACCTCAGGGAAACACGCCACCCCATAAAAAGACATGCATAGTCCTTGCTCAGGTCTGACATGATCCCGTGAAGTAGATGTACTGCTCCATATGTGCTAAGAATACATCCAAGAACTGCAGCAGTATTCTTGAGACAGAAGCCTGAGAAATACCAAACATGTCTTCAGTCTGTCTCTGGAAGGTCTCATGTTAAGTATAGTGAGGGCTACACATACATGGATAGGAAGTGCATGCATTCCTCCAGCACCCCTATAGAGATCATACATACCCAGTGTGACCCTTATAATATCCCTGTCTGTTCTACACCCTTCTAGTATCTCCTGATTATCAAAATTATAATGGGTTATTATCTATTATATCTCCACCTTCTTGGCCAGTGAGCACTGCTGGGCTCACATGGTTTTGGGTTACCTAAGACAAGCAGCTCACAATGGGAAACAGCAAGAGTAGCAGCAAGGGACAGCATCCTCATGGGTTGTAAAGTAGATAGAATAAACACAGCTCCTCTTTATGTAATATATCAGCAGATGGCATTCAAAAGCAGGAAAACAACTATCAATTACAACTAGGTGAGAGAATGTTTCACTGGCAATTGCTCTTTTACGTCATGTTGCATTAGCGTAAGTGGCATCTATGAATTGTGACTTACCTATGCTCATTTGTGGATAGTGCAGATAGCCGTATTGCATTTGCATTAAGACTATGAATTCCATCCATTATGTTGCTGAAATAGCAAAATAACATGCACTTACATTTATGGTGCTGTTTTTTGGAATTACTTTTTTCTGCCTTATTATTATATATTATTATTATATATTATTATATATTATTATTATTGTTATTACTTGTTCTTATAGCCCACACCTCTCTGTTGCATTGCCAAAATGATAATAAATGCCTCCAAATGAGTTAAGCTAAACACTCAACAGTATGAAATGAAAGTGATTTTCTCATGTGCATAATTTTAATTTAGCTTGCTATATATCTTTTTCAGTATCAGCTTAATACACCGTTCCTCAAAACTATAAAATTAGTAACTGCACTTTCTAGTTAATTAAACAAATTTAATTTGGCACAGTATTCCCATACTGTGCTTTTTTTTCCATTTTCATATCTGCACTTGGGTGGGTGCTGAGTAGAAAGCAGTCTGCCTGATTTTCAACAGCAAGGGGTAAATAAATATGCTTTAGCAAATTAATTATCTTGTTTGAATGTACACCTTCTATCTGATTTGGCATGGTCTTAAAAGATATTCAGTCAATTTCAGTGTGTAACTGTAATTGGTGTAATCTTAGAAATCTCAATAACACTTCAAAGATTTCCTCCCTGTGGCTCAAACTGGCATATCTGAAGACAGTAAATCTATGATTTTTTTTAACTTCATTCAGGCTAAGTAGAAATGTTGAAAGATTGCAGGAATTAAATGTATTAATACAACATTTTAATGTGTATATGGATGAGTAAGATTTCAAAAAGTGTGTGTTTGTGTGCATGATTAATTATTAAACAAAAAACATAAATGGCAATAAATGATCACATAAAATAAATGCATGTGATATATACAATATGAATAACTGATAATATTTTTTGATCTCTGAAATATAGGATTATAGCATGCTTCCTGTCAATGCATTTTATATTCAGTAATTCACTAATATATTGCTGCAGTTAAACTTATGTTCAGACTTTAATAATGCATCTAAACTGAAGTCTTCCTAGCTGAATATCCTTGCAGTCAACTGTTAAGACAGCTAGTGAGTTTTCTTCAACATTGCAGACAGAAGTTTTTTTCTTCCAATGCTGAATACATTTTCCTCTTTCTAATTTAGATGGTGTTTTATACATTAAATGGTGTTAAAAATTGTTTTTTTTTTTTTTACATTATGTACAAATAGCATGCTTATTATTTTGTGTTTCTCTGATTTATATATTAAGATTTTGCTTACACTTCTTTGATTAGATGTGACTACCTTCATGATTTCTTAGAAATGTTCTCTGCACATATCTCTGCTATTCATTTTTCATTACCAGGCTGTAACTTCAGTTGGAAGCACACCTTGACCAGCAGGCCCCTTTGATCTTGTAGATCTTATTAAAACATAAGCGGTGCACCTTTATCTCTGTGAACCTGTGATCTCACTTGTGTATGCCTACAATTGCAGCATATTTCATTTTCAAAACACCTGGTTAGGTGGTTAGGCAGTAGAGCCTTTGCTGCTATTTTTGTACATTTGCAGCATATTTTGCACAATACTAGGTGAGACTATATGTTAGCAGGTATACATCTATTTCTATTATCCATCAGTCTATTGTTGGTCACATTGTGTGGTATTTCCTCTTAGTACTATTAGCCAAGTGTCCCCATGTTAATCCATTTTTGTTGCCAGTTAAGTGTCTACATATGGACAGTATAACTACACCATACAGGAGGTTTGGGAGACATCTTAAGAAGAAATATGGACGTGAGAAAGACAAAGAGAGTTAATGTAGTGCAATAGTCATGAAAAAGAGAAAGCAAAACTAATCAATACAAAAAAGCAGCACCAAATATATTTCAAGAAGAATACAGTCAAAGGCATCCAGATATGGAAAATTTTACAATACAAAAATAAATAAATAAGAAAACAAAGGGGAAAAGAGGATTAGTAATGGAAGAGTTAAAGAAATAGAAACTGAATTTATGGATAACCTGTGAAAGTGAGGGATTTAGTGAAGAAAATCCAATTCTGGTAACATCATAGCATGACAGAAAAATGAGCCCCAAATTAGGGAGAAATCAATGGATCGGGAAGCACTTGATCACTTGCAATATGAACATACTTTGGAGTCTTCAGTAGGAAACCAGTAGAAAAGTTCAGTTGGAGTTGCTCAGTAAGGGAAGGGGCAGGAAACAGTGGCAACTTTGATACAGTAAGTGTTGTGGAGTGACAGGCCATTGAGTTCCCATATGAAAGAGCAATGGATGACACAGGACGAAGCTGAAGAGAATATGTCACAGGAAGATGTTCCAGAACTTTCTACAGAATGCTTGCAGCAAGCTTAGAACAAAGAGTGTGCCCTTAGTTTAGAAAAAATGGTCTAAGGAAAGAGTTGTTTGATTTAATAGAGATGGGTAGACATATTAAGATCAATGAAGGAAATAGATGACAGAAAGTCAATAAAACCCAAAATGCTAGAAGTTTGATAAGACAAATGAACACAGTAATCAAGGCTATCACTGAAATGTATATGATATAACAGAAGTAAATAGGATACATTACTGTATATCTAAATTCATAACAAATAAAGTCTTACCATAAAAATGCAAGAAAGGAAAGGAGGGGGAGAAATCCAATGCCAGCATGGAAGAACTGAACAGAGAAAACTATAAAGCAATTAGGAAAGTAAATATCACTGTTAAACGAGTATAGAATCAGCAACATATAAACAAAAATACTTAGACATGATAAAACCAGTGCAGAATATTAGAGCAGACCAGGATCTGTCATTCACTATTGCAAATAATAAACCAAAGAGATCAGCATAGACAGAAAAAAAAAAACTTAGACTCTATGCAGATCAGTATAAAATAAAAGTACAAAATAAGCAATTCATTGATCACCCAAAAAAATTTATAGAGAACTGGGAAACAAGGCAAAAGGAATACAAATACCAACAAAAAAGAAGAAATAGACACATTTTTGAGAAATATCTATGAAGACACTTTGAAACATAACAAAGATGCTGAATGGATAGAAAATGTAAAAGAAACAGTAAGAAGTTCAAATCCACAGAACATGAAATGGGATGAAGTAACATCCAGAGAAACTGAAACAACTCTCTGGAAAAAAAATTATACTATTTCAATCCACAAGGGAGGCAACTTGGTAGAACTCACTAATTACCTCCCAAATACTATTCTGTCACCTTTCTCTAAAATTCTTGAGCACTGTGTTTATAAACAAACCCTGTCTTACCTTATGCTTAATAACCTCATTACTCCTACTCAACATTGTTTTTGCCCTCACCATAGTACCACTACTGCTCTTATCTCTTTTTCTAACTTTATCTCCCTTGCTAGAGACAATGATAAACTGGTTTCCTGCCTCTTCTCCAAAGCCTTTGACACTGTCTCCCATTCTATCCTCCTCCCTAAATTATCTCAACTAAACCTTTCCTCTTCCACTGTTTCCTGGTTTACTAGCTCCCTTACTAACAGACAACAGTCAGTCAAATGGCTCACTGCCCTATCCCTCTTTATCACTCAGTAAAAATGGGTGTTCCTCAAGGTTTACATTTTGGGTCCTCTACTTTTTAACATATTTATTAACCAACTTAATAAATCCTGTCCTCAGTTCCCTTATACAGTATGCAGATGAGTCCACCGTCATTACCATAGCTGACAATCTCTCTGATCTGTTTTTCCTTACTCAAACCTCCTTTAACCTTACTGAGACTTGGCTTTTTAACAACCAGTTTATACATAACCACAAAAACACTAAACTCTTATTTTACCCAAAACTCTACATGATTTATAATCCTCTTTCACTATCACTTCTCTTAACAATATCATTATTTCAATTGAACCGCACACTAAGCTGTTTGGTGTAATCATTAATAACCAACTTAAATTTACCTACCATGTACAGTAATGTATAAAGAAAACCCATCAAAAGCTTGGCCTTCTTTATATAAATAAGAAGTTCCTTACCCTTAACTCTATACTCTCTCTTGCCCAGGCCTTTTTGCTTCTATATTGCTCCCAAGTCATAACTAACTTACAGTACTCTCTTCTAACTAAATTAGAAACTACATATAACAAAGTTGCCAGATTTACTGCTAACATGCCACCTAAAATTCATCACTGCCTTGCTCTTCAGAATCTTAACTGGTTAGAATTTTCTTACCAACTCAGCTTCTCTCAACTTCTTATAATTCATTCCATTCTTAATAAGCCCTCTTCTTGTCCCAGTCTATCTTCTCTTGTGTCTCTTTATAATCTACCTCGCCCCATTAAAAGTGCTGATCAATGTCTTTTACAGATTTACAAACCAAAAAACTCATATGGACAAAACCTTTACTGTTACCTTCCAGCTCTTTTATGGAATAAGCTTTCTTTGGCTCTTAGAAATATCTCTCATGGTCAAGCCTTTAAAACAGCTCTCTGACAAATACCTACTTAGCTCTAAGAAATGTCATGTAACCACCCCACCTAAACATTTCCTTCTTCCCCATTCGCACCTTTCCCTCTTTTTCCACCAACTTTCCTTCCCTCCCTCACTTTTCACTTCCTTCCCTACTAACAGCCAACCTTCTCCTAACTTTCTGTGCATTATAACATTTTCTACTACTCTACCTTTCTCCTCCTACTCTTGCCTATCCATCCTTTTCTAATTCTTCCTCTTCCTCCTTAACGTATCCATCTCTCTATCCTAAGTCATACTCTCTATTAACTTATTCTTAACTTTCCTGGTTGTCCCTGTGCTCTAACCCAATTCTCCTTTTTATCCTTTATTTTAATTAATTCTTTTCCTCACTAATATTTCTTCTCTATCCATAACTGTCTTCCTTACTTCCTCTGAAATAAGTTCTACATCTCTGATACTAAATACTAACTTATTCATCTGAATTTTTAATATCTTCCCTTTCTACCTGTACTAGGAAGCCCCTTTTGTTTCTTGGTATATTTTTTACCATCTGGAGCACGATTTGTCTTTGGTTTTGCAATTTTTGTTCCTCAGATACCTACCTATTATATTACTCATTCTCTAAATTGCTGCTTTATGTTATTCTGGAGATTTTTCTCCCCTGGCCCCTGCTAAAAAGGGACTCTTGCTCAGTCGGACATACCCAATCAACAAATGTCAAATAAATAAATAAATAATAAGCTCCTAATTGGAAAACCCCATGCCCAGGTGCAGTAACTAACTTCTAACTGTGAAAGTATTAACATCTTTACACTAGGATTTAGCCTTGCAAACAAACTACTTATATCTACATCCCAAACAGACACCAACCTGGTTAAAAGCAGTTTGATCAATACTTCTCCTTAATAGTGAACCTACAATCTATCCTTAAAACTATAGACCAATAGCTTGTTTTCTGATGATTTTTAAACTATATACCAGAACTGATGTTGATAGAGTTTATAGTTATTTAGAAGAAAATTTGATTGTGGCAGTAGAACCAGTGAGTAATAAAGGAAAGTCATACAGAACAAAGGATCGTTTGATAAATAAAGTCATAATGGAGGATTGTAAAAAGGGAAGAATGTAAGTATGGCATGGATAGACTACAAAAAAAAATGTTTGACTGCATCCCATGTTCGTGGCTAAGGAGTTCTTACACATGTATAAGATACACCATGCAATGATCGATTAAAGAAACTGTGGCAAACCACTCTAAAGGACAAATTATTATCTCAGGGATAAATATTCAATGGGGGATATTCCAGGATGACTCTTTGTTATCCCTGCTCTTTCCCCTTAACCCATTAAGTTGTCTACTTAACAGATTAGTTCATGGTTACAATTTGGATGCCAGAAAACAATAAATTGTAAAGACTTCTTGTCGTCTTTTTTGAGATGATTTAAAACTGTATAGTTCATCAGATGAGGAACAGAAAACAACTGGAAGTGGTCAAAACTTTCTCAAATGATATAGAATGTAATTTGATCTTTATACATGTGCAAAAGAAGCCTTTAAAGTAGGAAAGCTGCAGCACCAAGAAAATATCCGTCTGGTACAGGAATTTGATATAAAAGAACTTGAGCAGGAGGGAATGTATAAATATTTAGGAATTGATAAAGGATTGACATAAAACATGAAGAAATGCGAACAAACCTCATTTAAGAATAATTTAGATTAAAATTAATACTGAAAATAGCCATAATATCTAGGACCAAAGTCCAAGCTATAAATTATTTTGTTTTTCCTGTTCTAACTTATAGTTTTGGGGTGACTGACTGGTCCCAAAAGGCATTGGATCAGTTGGACAGAAAAACAAGAAAAATGCTTCATGCTTATCCAATGATTTAAAAGAAAATCAGTGTATACCAACATTATATATTCCTCGTTCTGACGGCTGTATGAGTCTCCTCAAAATTGATTACAAGTATAGATCTGCAGTCATAGGACCTTACAAGATCCAATCATAGTGAAAGTTTTAAAACATGAGGAGAACAAGTCTAAGTTGACTTCCCTGCTTAATTTAGCAGGAGCATATCTGTGTCAACCAGGAATGGAAATTAAATCAGAAGTAGACAAAAATCAGGTAGCAACTGAATATGCCAAAAAACAAAAAAGAATACAAGGTAAAGGATCAGATGAGGAGGCAAGAAATATGGAAAAAGCATAAATATAGTTGCAAGTTCAGAAAACTTCTGGGGCAACCATATTGATCAAGATCTGATGCAAAAATGGTTAAGAAGAAGTGAATTTAAACCAAAAGATGAAAGGTTAATATTGGTACCCCAGTATAGTGAACTATGTACATGTTGGCTTATAAAGTTCATTGAACAAGTTGGTGGAACAGACAAATGCAGGTTTTATAAAATAGAATTGGAAACGGTTATACATCTTGTCGGTGAGTATGATGAAGTAATGGAAGATGGCCTTTATACCGAAAGACAAAATAATGTGGTAAGATTGTTGCATTTGGGATTATGCAAACATTACAATATTGAAGTAGCTGAGAAGCATCGGAAAGATAAGCCACAAAGCATTACAGAAAATGAAGTTTATATCAAATGGTATCACCAATTACCAACAATTCAAAATATAAATGTGAGAAAACCATCTATAGTATTTCATGAAAAGAAGACAAAAGTAGTCCTGATTACTGAAATTGTTGCACTCTGTGATTACAGTATCTTAGTAAAGAGAGATGCAACGTCATAAAATACTAAGATTTTTCAGCAGAAATGAGGGCAATGTAGAAGGATATATAGACAGTTCCAATTATAGTAGGAGCAACAAGTCTCATAAAAAAGAATTTACAGTCATATTAGTGAAAACTGAAACAATACTAAATTCATGAACTTTAATAATAGCTTGACTTAGAAATTGGGTCCATTCCTGTCATGGTGTTAGAAATCCAAAAGATTTGGACAAATTAAATGGAGAAATACAATTCTGTAACTTTTTAGGCTAGTAACTGATATTTTGCTCTGACTTTGTATTAGACAATTTCCTTCAGTATCTTATTTGTATAAGTATTAATTGTACTGTCCATTTTACTTTTTCTTGACTTTACATATCTTGTGCAGAACCTACAGGACATTTACTTACACTGACTGTGCTCTCTGACACATTTAACATGTACACACTGGCTGCCACATGCATACATACAAATATTTCAAGGCCTGGCATTAATGCCCTTCTAGCCTGCCAATATACCAAAACAGTCATTCCCATAAGTGTCCAGGATGTTCTTAAATCTATCTAAACTAGTACTTGCTTTAATGTAATTTGGTAGTCTATTCCATGCATCAGCTACTCTATCAGAGAAACAATTAGTACTCTTCTCATTCCTGTAGAATCTTCTACATAGGTTATCTGGTGATTCTCTAATACTTTTTGATAACCCCAAATAGTCCCAGAGGTAGGTGTCTCTAAATGCCTTATATACCTGAATAAGATCTCCTCTAATATATCTATAAGAGACACTATACAAGTTAAGATATTTTAGTCTTTCATGAGAACTTACATTCTGATTGGCAGTGCTCAAAAGAACAGAACCTTGAGATCTTTATTTGTGCTTATTCTATATTTTACTAGATGCATTTAGATGGCAGTCAAACATCCCTAAAAATTATAGTGTTACCTTTTGATTGTAAATTTATTACCATCAATCATACCAAAGCACAGATATCTTGTAGTGGTCAAATGACTAGTGTCAGATTGCAAAGTCTTAACATATATCCATAATAGTATATATTTTTTCTCATTCAGACTAACCTATGGTTTCATATGAATGCCACAGAATCATGTGAGCATTTGTAATGATGGTATTGTACCATATACTGCCATTTACAGTTTGTATTTTTATAGCAAGATTATCTTTGAGGCTAGTTGTATGTAATGGTTTCTATACAAAACCATTTTGACTGCAGGCTATTTCTGTGGTGGGCTAAAGTAGACTTTCCCCCTTTCTATAATATGGCATTTTGTTCTAGATGCACCCTATTTTTATTTAAGATTATACTTCAGCATTGTGAAATTGCCTGACTTCTCTATATATTCTCCTTGTTGAGTCAATGCCATATGACACTCATTCCCTAATGGTAACTGTATATCTGATGAGATTGTTTCAAAACAAATTATTGCTTAAGTATCTGTCATATCTATGCATGTATGTATTTATTTAGAATGTCCATTTAATTACTGTTTTTTTTTTTTTTTTTTGTCATCTTTCTCTCAGCAAATCCCTAAAACCTTCTAGGCCTTATTTAAACACACATGGCTCACTTTTATCTCTGCTAACCCGCATCATCTGCTATAATTACATATTTCTGCAGTTGACTTTGCTTTCATGCTGGTCAGCTAGCAAGAAAAGCATCTTGGACATCATTTTTTTTATGGTCCTGCATGTCTTATTAAAACATAAGCAGTTAAGCAAATCACCTTTATCTCTGTGAACCTGCATCCTCCCATTTGTTTGCCTACTACTACAGGTGACTTTGTTTTTACATAAGCTGTCAAGGTAGTACAGCTGTTGCTGCTATTTTTGTTTTTTGGTGGTATATTCTGGGCAGTAGTTGAAGACTCTGTTAGCATGCATACACCTGTTCCCATTGACCGTCAGTCTATTTCTTCATTCATTGCACTATACCTTCTCTTAGTACTGTTTATCTCAGTCCTTCCTGATATATTTCTTGTTGGCAATTTTAAATATCTACATAAGCACAGAAGAACAACTGCATTCTGTAAACTTTATGTTAACTTTATGTTAAATCCAATATTGCACTCCCATATGTCATGGAGTTCTATTCATACACTATTTACATAAGTATCAATTTTGCTCTCTGTCTTAATTTTGATTTGTCTCACATATCTTGTAAAAGTCTTGCAGGATGTCCACTTACCAGGTAAAACATTGCTCTTGAACAGTGAGCATGTGTGTACTGATTGATTACCACTCCACATGACTAGGGGGTGCAACACATACCAGAACTTTAATATCTTCAGTTGTCTTCTTTCTATGACTATGTTACATTAAAATGCCTTCAACTTTGAAATGTGCTGTCAAGATAGATTTAAAATTAAAAAAAATATAACTAGATTCGATTGCCAGTACATTTCTGTTCTAGGTAGTGGCAAATGTCCAGTTTGCAAACAGAATATGTAATGTTCGGTACCATTGAAGATGAATTCATGTTTCATTGCAA
This sequence comes from Protopterus annectens, assembly GCF_019279795.1. Classification (NCBI taxonomy): domain Eukaryota; kingdom Metazoa; phylum Chordata; order Ceratodontiformes; family Protopteridae; genus Protopterus; species Protopterus annectens. Next base: position 655,931,722 of record NC_056749.1, on the reverse strand, counting down.
AAACAAAAAAAATTTAGTCATAGTGTGGCCGTTAGTTTCATGTTTAATTTCAGACATATATTCATCTATATACAGTTTAAATTTAATTTTCCAAAGACATTTGAGTTTCTAATACAGTGACAGGAATAGACCCCATTCCCAAGTCAAAGTATGATTAAACTTCATGAAATTAGTATTGTTTAAGTCTTTGATGTTAACCAGAAATGCTCTTTGCAGCACCCACAATGTGCCCAGTAATTACTTCTCCTGCAATTCATGCAGAGCTACATGTATCAGTAACATATCTAAGTACAACTGCAATTTTTTTTATAAGACCCATTTCTCCTAGTACAATTGGAACTGTATGGTTATCCTTCTTTCACATTGCCCTTGTTTCTGCCTGCAAATCCTGGTATTTTTATGACTTTGTGTCTCTCTGTATGTAAGATCTGTAGTCACTGGGTTTAGCAATTTCAATGACCAATGCTACTTTTATCTTCTTTTCATGGACTACTATATCTGTTTTTTTTCACATCTATTTTTTTGAACTGCTGGTAATGGGTGCTCCCATGTGATATAAACTTCTTCATTTTCTGTAATGCTTTGTAGCTCATGTTTCCAGTGTTTTTCAGTAACCTCAGTTTACAATGCCTGCATAACCCCAATGCAACAGTCCTGCCACATTATTATGCCCTACAGTATACAATGCAGTCCTTCTGCCATTAGTTTATCACAACCAGCAACAAGATGTGCGACTGCTTCCAGTTCTGTTTTATAAAACCTACATTTGTCTGTTCCTCCCACATGTTCAATGGACTTTGTAAACCAACATGGGCTGCCAATATTAACCTTTAGTATTTTGATTTAAATTAACCTCTCCATAACTATTCCTTCATTTGATCCTGATCAACATGAGGCTGTTTCAGGAGTGTTCTATACTTGCAGCTATATTTATGCATTTTCCACATTTTTTTCTCATTTCACCTGATCTTTTGCCTTATATTCTTTCTTTTGTTTTTTTGGCACATTCAGTTGCTACCTGATTTTTATTTACTTATGGTTTGATTTCCATTCCCACTTGATGCCGATAAGCAGGGAAGTCATATTAGACTTGTTCTCCTCATGTTTCAAAACTTTCACTACATTTGGTTCCTATGAGGTCAGCAGATATATATGGAGTCCCACGACTGCAGATCAGTACATGTAATCAAATTTGAAGAGGCCAGAATGGGGAATATATAGTCTTGGTATGCACTGATTTTTCTAAATTATTTCATGAGCATGAAGCATCCTTCTTGTTTTCCTGTCTAACCTATCCATCACCTTTTGGGGCCAGTCAGGTACTCCAAAACTGTAAGTTAGGAATGGAAGAGTAAATTGGTTTATAGCTTGGACTTTGTTCCTAAAAGTTAATGCTGTTTTCAGTATTAATTTTAGTCTTCAAAATATTTGTTCATGTTTTGTTTTTGATCTTTCATTAATTCACAGATACTTATACACTCCCTCCTGCTAAAGCTCTTTTATGTCATGTTCCTGTCAGGCTGATGTTTTCTTGGCGTTGTAGTTTTCCTACTTTAATGGTTGTTTTTACACATTTATTAAAACCAAAAGACATTCAACATCTGAAAAAAGTTTTGACCACTTGTAGTTGTGCCTTCAGCTCCTCCTCAATATCTTCAGTTGTGTTACTTCTATGTCTGTGTTGCATTAAAATGCCTTTGAAGTGTGTTTTTCCTATGTATTGTATCCTACGCAGGGTATGCAGTATATTTAGTATCACAAGTAATGTATCACTTGTCAACATATTCTTCTTGACCTGCCATGCTTCTAAATATGTTTTGCTTTTTAACATATTTCTAGTGAATTCATTTTTTGTGTGGTTTATGGCTACCTAAGATACTGTGAGCAGATGATTTTTTTTTTTAAACTCTGGTGACCTAACCTTAAAAATGCATTTCGCTTCCCTTTTCCCTGCATATAAGATTGAACTTTATGAAATATTTGTTTTTGGGAAGGGGTACCTGCATTGGATATCTCAGAAAATCATGGATACCTTTTTATTAATGCAGAAGCCAATGTGAATGAGCTGGGCTCAAAGATGGATAACCTACCAACTTGGCGAAAATCCTGCATAATACAACACAGAAAAAAGCTGATAATGCTGCCTTAAAATCAGTGCTAGAAGCCTATATAACAAAGACTGCCTTCCTCAAATCAGCCCTTTTAAACTTCTTGACTTTCACAGTGATGTGATATTACATGCATCACAAATTCAGAGCAAAGTAGAATGGCTCATTCATATAGAGTAAAGGAGCTGTTGAAACCATCTCTATTTACCCAGCCTGCCAGAAGGTAAACAGAAAGGTGATATGTGTGCTTTTTTTTAGAATTGGATGCCCTCTGATCCTGATTATTCTAGTAATATCAAGAGGGCCTGCATAGCTTTGCACCCACGACATTATCCAGGTGCTCCCCTCAGTAGATCATCTGAAGAATGGTATATCAACTTGACAAATGCATATTGTTGTGGCAACCAAAGAAAGGAAACCTTTTCTTATTGCTGGGTTCTCAAGTCTGCTTGTTTCAGAAATTTGTCCCAGAGACCCTGAAGTTAGGATGTGGATATGGAGAAATTAGATCCCTGTTATTATCGGAATGCGGTGCATTCAGGGTGAAATACCAGTGGTTTTGCAGATAAGATGGAAGGAACATGAAATAAATTTTTGTAGCCTGGAGGAAGCTTGCTCTTTTTTAAACTCTAAGTTGCTTCCTGCCATGGTGGTCAAGTTGTGAACAGCAAAAAAGATGGACAGATGAGAGCCGGTACATGTGGATCCAGTGAGCAAATGTATCAAGAAAACCACGGCTCCTGGGAAATATGTTGCAGTCATTTCATTAGGGATAGTCTCACCTAGCAAGGATGATATGGGGAAAGATGGAGCAAACAGACTCAAAAAGATTCCCCAAAGGTATTGAAATCATTGGTTAAGAAGCTGTTCTCATTTGAAAATTTAAAGGGCAATTGTTTAACCATACTGGTGGACTTTGACCCGATGGATTGCAATAGGATACAAATGGACTTGACAGAGGAAAGCAATTGGGAGGAACTTTGGGCCTCCTGATAAACACTCCCAACAGGGGATTTAGACATTCATAACCAAGCAATTTTCTAGTTTGGCAAAGGTTAGGGTTGCCACCTTTTCAAATGCCCTCACAAAGTGGGACAGGTGATAACCCTAGCAAAGGTAAAGCAAGAGAATGTGATTAAGTAAAGGAGAAGTCCTGAAGATAGCTGGCTTGTTTTCTGTGTTAATAGTCTAACAGACTAGTCATTTGAAGACACTAAATCATGTTGGTGAATATTTTTCAGGTGTTAGAATCATATTTACTACCAGATTCTGGCAGTAATTAGAACTTTGAACTTTCTAATTATTGTTGTTATGTTTGGTGAGTGCTATTATTTAAATTGTTCCATATAAAATATTCTGTTATGGCACTGCTAATGACCCCATGAGTGGCTTTTTTAGGGTCTTGTAGAATCATTATTTATTCTATTAATGTTCATGTTTTTTCTACCCCACTTAAGTATAGAGCACTTAAGCATTGGGTCAACAAAAGGAAAATCAGTATTATTTGTATTTTGGAATGCAAAATAGCTAAGACAGACAGCCAGAAGGTTATGGAATGGACTTATGTGTAGCTTAAATGCTGCTGCTAAAATGGTGGTATTTATTGGCATCAGAGCTAGCTTAGGATGGAGAATTTTTCAAAACTTCAATGATAATTTAGGCAATGGATTATATGTGTGTTTCAGAACCCTGAGGGAATGTTAGCCATATCTTCAATATATGGCCCAAATAAGGATAATCCAGAGCTCTTTGCAGATTTATTTGAGGTGGCAATGGCAGTCAGGGAAACCTCTCTGAATAGGGAGTGATTTTAATATTACCATGGATTCTATAATGGATATAATTCTTCCCCACTCAGAGAGACACATAAGGTCTTAATTGTCATTAGAGAGAAATGTGCTTAGGGTAGGCTTGTTGATACACAACATTTTTTAAACCCTGATGAGCTGACATATACATTTACAGCACTAGGAGGAGGTGGTTCTGTGAACTGAACTGATTATTTTTTGATCCGGCGGGAGCGCTTAATGATCATTGCGGACTCTAGTATCATAACATCTCCATTTACAGACCAGAAAGCAGTGGCATTGGAACTATCAAGGCTGAGAGAAACTTGGCCAACCTAGACAGTGTAGTATGGATCCCTTAATATTACATGATCAAGGCTTAAGAGTGGACGTATACAATATCACCGCCGAGTATTTGATGAGTAAACCCCCAGATCTGATGCCCCAACAATATGGCGGGAGTCAGTCAAGGATGAGCTCAAGGAGATTTACAAATGAGCAGGAGCCAGATCATTCTACAAATGGGATGATGGGATTACAAAGTTAGAATGTGAGGCAGAGACAGCTTGGGAGAAATGCAGTATCATTACATTTAAAAACCCAGTGTTCTCTGAAAAGTTACAAACACTCTGAAAGGTTGATCCTTTCAGAGAGTTTGTATCTTTTCAAATAAAACTGGTTGTATGGTGAAGTATTTAATTATGTAATTAATGTAATTAAGATAGTTTAATTGATTCATTGTTGGATTAAAATGGTATATAAAGGGACTTATTGGGAAGCTGTAAATGTTCCAGCAGAAGGCGAAAAGCCGAGGTACCAGAACAGTTGTAAAAAAGAACTATATGTCCTGATGGTGGATTTCCTTGCCTTTCTTTCATGTGGTATGAAGATTTGGTCCTTTTATGTTTTTGTGAAGTGATTTTCTGTTTGGGGCATGGAAACCACTATGACCATAGTAACTACAGCCAGTTGTTCTTTCAAAGACTTTTTGGTTGATCGTGAGTGTAGATTTAGTACCTTGGACCCATGGGGGTCACCGTCTGAAAATAATGAAATGGAAAGATTTTCCACATTTTAAGACTAATGACCAGGGAAATTACTATCTATTATGATAGTAAATTGTTAGAGAAGTATGTTTCCTTGGATATCACTCCCCGGGGGCTTCGCATAGACTGGTTGCTGGCCGGTAACTTCACCGAGGAGGAAGGCAATCTTTTGGACGAATGTAGGCAGGCCTCATTACAGTGTACCATCACTTGGTTGCGGGTCCTGATTAAGAGGAATTCCCAAAACATGGAGAAACTGCAGTGGGAGATTACAGCATTACAGGAAGTACTTCAAAAAGACATTCCTGGTGAAAGGTACAAACAACTAATTGAGCAAGTTAATTCCAATGTGCAGAAAGTTAAAAATAATGTCAACGAAAGGAAAAAACAAAAACTGAATAGAGATATTAAAGACTTTCAGAATGGTACAATCTACGTTCATTTATTGAAGGGGATGTGTCAGCAACTATCGGAGAGGTAGAAGGAATTGTTCTGAGGTCCGTGATTCATCTGTTTCGTCGGGTGAACAAGTTTTGGGAAGAAAAAGTGTTTCTTTTGAGGAGGTCAGCTCACAACAGACACTGTAATCAAAAAACTATGCAGAAGGACACGGGCCAGCACAACAGCAGTCAAAAGCCAAAACGACAAGAGGGAGAGGTGACAGAAAGAACAGAAGGAAGTAAAACAATTGTATTCATATGAATGTGTAAGTATCACATTCTCTACTGACTATAATGACTTAAAAAGTTGTTTTTCTTCTCACCATGTGGTGAAACAGGTCAACAATGTAACCAGTGAACAAAATGTATTTTCAACATCTGAACAAGTATGTGAAGCAATACGAATGACATGGGAAATGTTAAATGTAAATGCTAAGCATGTAGGAGATGTTGCCATTAGCATGTAGGAGATGTTTTAACATTAACACTGTCATTGCTGAGAATATTTGTGATACAGTGGGGGTTGGTGAAGTTTGCATAGTGGAAAGATGGTAGGGACTTCTGGAGTCTCTGAAGCTGTGAAATGTGGAGAAAATATCACAGATACAATTCATGATGTGGATTCTGATATTGACATGTTTGTAGAATTGTTAGAGGCTTCAGAGATTTCAGAAGTTCCAGTATGTAAAGAAAATGTTTTGAATTTAGATCATAGCAAGTATGTGGATAGTGGAATGTCCAATGCATTGGAAGAGAATCATTAATCTGACCGATGCTGTGATCTCAGACTATGCTAGCAAGGTATTTCTTAAAGGTGCAAAATTTGCTCCGACCAGAATCCCATCTTTGGCTGACGTGATTATAGATGTTAAAAAATTCTGCCATAAATTGAATCTTAAGAGTATTTTTTCAAAAATCAGATGCACCTCTTATTGATGGGGGGGATGTACATGACAGGGAATCTTCTAATGAAGATGAGTTACTAAATCTCAGTATTTATGACAATTAAATATATGAGGCATGTATAAATTTGGATGAAGTTGATTCAGATGGGAATTTGAGAAAAAAATTGTGGCAATTCTGAGCCTTTTTTTACTGGATATGGTTGTTTGGAAATGCCCAGATTCAAATCAGACAGTAATTTCATGCCCCTCCCCAAAACTAGTCCAGCCATAAATATTTTCAAAAATTTAGTGTGTAAAAAGTGGAAAATGCTCATGCCCATTTTGTTAGGAATTTTTAATCATGCAATTTAACTAAGGAAGAATGGATGGCTTTACAATAACTTCAATGCAATTTGAATAAGACAGTATATAAAACAGCTGATAAGGGAGGTAATTGGGTGGTTATGAATGTGTTGCAATATGAGGAAATGGTTTCTAATATAATATAATATCAGAAGAGAGATATTTTGTTGAATTGCAACACAACCCATTACACACATTCAAGATTGAGTTACAAGATATTTTGGAACGTGGTGAAAGGCTTGTTTTTTTAAAACATAATGATGTACAAAAATTGATGGTTAAAACACCTAGACATCCATTTGCAAGTTTGTCAGGAATTGTTAAATTTGAAATGGGAAGATGATTACTTCTGGGCAACAGTAGATGTTAATGAATTATATTCTAACATTAACATTAGAAGGGGTATGGAAGCAATGGCCAAAAAACTAGGCAAAGGACCACATTCCACATTTCTTTTGAATTTGCTTGAATATTGTCTTACACATAATTATTTTACGTGGAAAAACAAATTCTTCCTGCAAACTAGGAGTACTGCGATGGGGGCAGCTTTTGCCCCTTTGTATGCCATAGTTTATATGGGAGAATTTGAAAATCAGTTTATGTTACAGCAGGATAACTTTATGAAAAGCGTAGTATACTATAAGAGGTAGATAGATGATTTACTATTTATATGTAAAGAAGAAAAGGCAGAATTTGGAAATTTCATGGGACTCTTTAATAATTCACGAGTTGAAATTCACTTGGGAAATTGATGGGGATAGCATTTCAGTTTTGGATGTTACTTTTTATGTTGATGGAACAAAAAGGGTACAATATAAGCCTTACAGGAAGCCCACTGCAGTTAACAATTTTCTATATGCAACCAGTATGCATCCCCCTCATTTGATCAGTTCACTGCCTTATAGTGAATTTAAGAGAATTTTTACCAACACTTCTGAAATAAATTTAAAGGAAAAGAATTTGGAAGATACATTCGCCAGGTTACAGAAGTGAGGGTATAGTGAACACATACTGCTAAAGGCTAGAAACAAAGTCATGAACACTGGTGGTATGAGAGGTATCAATGAATGTTATTCACATGGCAGTGGGATTTGAAACATTGAGCAGTATAAAAGGATGGAAGATAGGTTATTTTTGGTTAATAGATATTCTCATTTTTCACCTATTTTGGAGAGTATAGTTAGACAAGCTTGGGAAATAGTGATTCATGACACTTCCATTGGATGTTTGTTTCCAAAGCATATAACTTTTTCTTATGGCAGATATTGTAATATAAAAGAATTATTAAATATTAAAGATTCAAAATCTAGATATTTTCATTCCATGGGGAAGAGAGTAGGATCATATGGTCGCAGAAGGTGTTCAGTTTGTCATAGGGTCAAACATTTAGACTGAACTAAGATCAATGACAGACTGTACAGGGCAAATGAATACTACAACTGTGATAGTTGTGGTGTGATTTACATTATAGGGTGTAATTGTGACCCTATTTTTTGGTATATTGTTCAAACCACAAGGAAGGTTAAGGTGCGCATCATGGAACATATTAGTGATGTGAGAAGGAAAAAACTTGAAAGTCCAGTGGCCAAGCACTTCATGTCAAAACTTAAAGGGTTGGAAGATAGTTTATTTTTTAGTATTCTTGCACGCCCCACGTCTTTAGGTGGTAATTTTAAACATCAGTTGAACAAACTGGAAAGTTGAATGATTATTAATTTTCATACATTACACCCCCTGGGAATGAATTTGGAAACCAATCTTAACATTTGATACAGCTTAGTAATGCATTTGAATCATTGTTATCAAAATTTAAAATGTTAAGTTGAGAAATAAAGTTCTAAAAATTAGGTTTAAAAGCATGTATAATGTTTTTAAGTATTCACATTTGGTATGTGTATTAATTTATGATATATTAAAAGTGATTGTATTTAAATGTGGAAATATTTCTTATGTATGTATACAATTTTGCATGGAGATATTTTTTATGCATTTGTAAAGGTATTATATTCATATTTAAATATTATCATAAATTAATTTATAGCCAACGGGGGTAATGTTTGCAGGTTGAATAACATTTCCTTTCAGAGTGTTTGTAACTTTTCAAAGAAAACTGGTTGTATGGTGAAGCATTTATTTAATTAATGTAATTAAGATAGTTTAATTGATTTGTTGTTGGTTTAAAATGATATATAAAGAGACTTATTGGGAAGCTGTAAATGTTCCAGCAGAAGGCGAAAAGCCAAGGTACCTGAACGGTTGTAATAAAGAACTATATGTCCCGATGGTGGATTTCCTTGCCTTTCTTTCGTGTGGTATGAAGATTTGGTCCTTTTATGTTTTTGTGAAGGAATGTCTTGTATGCCAGACACAGGTCACCTCTTAGCAGTCTGTAGGATCCCAAGTCCATGGAGGACATGTTGTTTAAAGCCTTGTATCCTTTTAGTAAGGTATCTCTGTGGGTGTTCCAGTTGTTGCATGTGTCTGAAAAGATACATGCCAAAGTGGCTATTATATTCAATGATTGGCCTAATGAAGGCTAAATAAAGAGGGACAGTGACACCCCTCGATCTAGACATAATCCCTTTGTTTACAAGCTCTACAGTATAGGACTTTCTTAAAGCAATAGACACAGGTTGGTCAAATGTTAGGTCACTGTCCACATAATTTCGCAAATCAAAATCAACTTTGTCAATGTGGTAGTTCCCTGGGATAGATGACTTCCCAAAGGATAAAATAATTCACTTTTGGCATTTAGTTTCAAACCATGATTTTGACACCAGTTATGTATTTCAGACAAACCTTCCTGCAAGTAAAGATTAATTGTATTCAGGACTGGTGAAGGTGTTTACAGCATTCCAGAATGAAGAACACATTAATCTTTCTTTCAAGGCCTCAACCATCACAGTCCTCCTCAAAACAGAGGAGGACCTTATCAAAAGTAGTAACTACAGGCCCATCTTGCGTATAAATTCAGATGCTAAGGCACAGGTGAAGATTCTAGCTGACAGAATTAAAAGAGTTTTACCCAAGCTTGTTTACCCTAACCAGGCAGAATTCAATCAGGGAAGAAGCAGTGTGGATCACTTAGGAACATTACAGTTGTATGTGCAGGGTCTTAAAAATGAGCCATAGCTTACTACTTTGGTTCAAATTGGGTTTGAGAAAGGATTTGACTATAAAGTTACCATTCCTCTGGAAAGTTCTTCCATCCATAGGTTTCTGAATGGAACTTTTTTGGGGAAATCTAAGCTCTATATCAAGAACCAAGGGCAAGACTGCTAACTAATGTGGTTTTATCACCCACATTTAACCTTCATAAGGGCAGCAACCAAGGAAGCACCCTGTCGCTAACATTATTTTTAGTTTTAGTTGATCCACTTTGCAGGATGCTCCTAAATGAACCTAGTTTTGAAAGGATGGGAACTTCTGGAGATTGAAAAAAGGTGCTTTTGTTTGCTGGCAACTGTATGATTTAGCCTCCATCAGGACCCTCCCAAGTTAGATCTGTTGCTGCAGAGCTTTGCAAGCTATCTGTATCAAATGTCAACAAGAGTAGAACCATAGTGCATCTGGCTAACCAAGCTGCAAGGATGTGGAAGTTGAGCAATCCCCAGAATCCATAATGCTGGGCCTCTTCCAGCCCTACATATTTAGATATTAAGATTCATCTGGACTCTAATATTATGCTTCATAATGACTCACAACCTATTTGGGATAAACTCTATGTGGTAGTACATAGATTGAGGTAGATGTAAGTATTTTTAATGGTTAGGATTCCTGCAATTAAATGCTTGCTGCTTATCAATTGTTCTATGTATTCAGGCATATACCCACCCTACCCAATTACTATGTGATATGCAGGATGTTAGTTATGCTTCATCAATTTTTGTGTATGGGGGTGGGGGACTTGGGGTCCCCAAGGCAGAGGTCATAACTTCTGCCAACACTTTGCGATTAGGCATACCTCAATGGAGCTGCTATGTACAGACTTTTATGCTGAGTACTTTGCTGTCATTGGGTGGGAAAGAATTATCCATTTGTGCACAGCTCGAAGGGAGAATAATGCAATGACGTACATTGTGGGCATTTAGTTCACACTCTAAAAAAAACTTATTTAAGTGGCTCAGTAGTTGGTCAACTATATCTGAAACCTATGTGGTACAAGACCACTCCTCCAATTGTAGTCTGGGGCTCTGTGGTCCCTGTTTGGGGCTGCCCTTATCTTATAGTAGATGGCCAACCTATAAAGTTGACAGGGTGGTTTAATAAAGGGATATCTTGCTAATGTGATGTTACTATGTCATTCCCTAGGCAAATAATTCTGGTTGATTTTACCTACATACAAAAGCAGTGGAATTTGGATAAAGCTGGCTTCAGACAATAATTACAATTAAGGTATACCCTCCTAGGATCCACATTTTGGGAATGGTTAGTGTGTGACTTTCTGCCAGTTTTGTTAGATCACGCAGAGATAAATGGGGAGGGGGGGGGCTCAAACCATGTAAAGCAACATATTTTTACCAGATCTTGTTAAAGGAATCAGCAAAACTATTGCGGATGAATGGCGTGTGGTGGCAAAAAGTGCATGTTTTAGTTATAGATAAACAGCAAGAGGGGGAATTCATGGCAGAGATGAGGAATCTCAAGAAGCAACCTTACCCAGAGATATGGATGGCTAACCTAGTATGTGTAGTTACTCATCTGGGTTAGATACCCAAGAGATGGATTATGCCGGTGGGAATAATGGGCAGGGGCCTACATCTCCAGGAAGTAGAAAGAGGCATAACATTTCTTATGGGCAGAAATGCAACAGTAGACTATGTAAGCTAGTAGGAGACCTTATTCCCAAGCCGAAAGTTAATTATGCTTGACAGTCCTGAATCATTAAGTTCTAAGATATTTTAAACTTTGGCAATTGCTAGTTTCTTTTGTAGGAATTATTCAAAACATTTCAGTCTTGTTATTAGATTTGATTGCAATTAATGTTTAGTGAAACTGACATGCCATTTCTGTTAGGGGACTATAGAAGTATATATCTGTTTACCTTTTGTCTGCTGTCTTGTTTTATCTTATTTTTTGTTCTTACTTAAGATGTGAATCATTCTGCAGCAATACAAATACAGTATTTGTATCTTATATCAAACTCTGTGCCTTTTGGTCATCTGCCTGAGGGATAAAAAGCAGTTTTTCAGGTTAGCTGCTCTTCTGAAGCTCAATTTATGGTATTGTCTCAATATTGCACACTATTTAGATTCACAAAGCAAGGCTTGACACATCATGTTTTTAATATTGCTTTAACCTTAGTTTCCTATTGCATGAAAGCACTGAATATGAGATAATATTTTTCTAGCTGTTAGTGGATGGCAGCTAACCTCATTTGCTGTGAAATGCCCATTCTGATATGTTAACTTGACACTAAAAATCTACTTTGGTGATTTTGGTTAAAACCATTCTATCCCTAAAATATTATCTTACCATGGAATTGAAAAACACCACTTTTGCAATAAGACAGACTTTTTTCCCCTAAACATGGCAATAAAGAAGAAAATAATTCAAGAAACTGAAGGGAGGGGATCTTACCTGATCTGCTGAAGTCAAAGCGCAGATGATGAAGGATATGCATCAGCCTTAGTGCCTCATCATTGTGAGGAAACATGTATGGAAAAGTCTTGTAACTTATCATCAAAATCTTCTTAAGGCTAGTGTAAGATCTATTGTCAAGCAAGTTAAAAACTCACCTTTAGTAACACTGTGGAACATAAATGTATATAATAACATACTCGCACTGGGTTCAGAACCATGTGCTTCTTGCTAATTATTAAGATAAGAACCCTATGTAGTCTCAGCATATCATCTGGGTAGCCAACCTTCCAGGAGTATGCTATAGACATTCCTGACTATAATTAAGTAGACAATTTACAGATTGCTTCAGATGTCTGAATTTAAAAAAGAATGTATTTGATTAAAACTTCCCACAAAAAATATGCTGTTGCATTATAGGGAAACATGCCTTTTGCAGTGTTTCTTGTTTCAAGAGGTATGCTAATATGATGAGAATGGTACCTGTTTAGGAGAAGCAGTTTTGATGAAATTCTCAGTATATGTTCAGATATAAGTCACTGGAGTTCCATTTAGCAGAGCTGTCTCATATTATCTTCATTGATAAACTCACTAACTTGCTGCTTATTAAACTTAATCTGTAGTCATCAGTCTGCGGTATCACTCAGTATTCAGCACCTGTCACTGTCCGCGGTCAGTATAGCCCTCGTTTCTACTGCCCATTGGAATTACTGCTCACAATTTCATTTTTCCTAATGTTGTCCTTCACTGGTGGTGTTTCTCACTTTTTTATAAATTCTGTAATTACCAGTGGCTTTAAGTAAAACAACATTTTGTATCTGTACCTTCTAACTGAGGTCACCCAGAAATATGTAGTAACTACATTTTGAACACAAAAGATGAGCTGCCCGCTAAGAATATGAATACCAATGTCTGTCCTCCTGCAAAGGACTTTGTATGATAATTTTTATTTTCATTCCCTCCAATTCAAAGGTTCCTATTGTGAACAATAAAATAAAAGAACTAAGCAAAATAAAAAAAATGTTACTTCTGTTTTAGTGCACTGAACAAAAGAGCAGGTAAAAAGGTAGCGCAGGAAAATATCATAGGCAGAAATATCAAAAAGACTGTGGAAAACCAAAGAATGTATTGGGTATAATACCATAAACTTCCCTGGGCATTAATAAACTGTATCCCAAAAGGTACGTGCAATGACCATATAATGCAATTTGAAGATTTAAAAATTACAAGAATCCACAAAATTTATCAAAAATGCAACTCCTTAACACCTCTGTGCAGAGCCTTTTAAGAGAGTTAATAAATGAAAGGGGTAATAAAAAAGATACATGCAAGACAGGTAATTAATGAGCAAGCTAATAATATGCAAAAAAAATAGAAAGATTCAAATTAGACATTTTATTCCATTAGGACTTAAAAGTCTGAAACTTTAAACTGCATATAGTTCCTTTGTTTTTTCATGTAAACTTAACTTTTTACTGCACTCTGAATGGTATAAATGCTTTACTGTAAAAGATACGAATCTGTACCATAAGAACTGTAAAAAATCTCTGTTAAAAAAAGCCTAAGCAGTATGGCTAGAATTAGGGTTTGCATTTTTAATGGATATTATTTTGATCTCTGGACTTTTGCCATTTTATTAGCACATCTAATACTGTAAGCTTCTGCTATCATTCGCAGACACACATTATGTTGAAAGTGGACAAATTAACTGGCTGTTTAATAGATGGCTCCACAAAAGGTTGAGATTTGACACAGTTACATCAGGATATATTCTAATGATACATTAAGACTTCTTACGTGAGTAATTGAAAATAATTAAAAACAGATTTGTCTAAACAGCAGCATATGCACTTGCTCCGGGCACAGTGATAAAAACATCTTTAACTTGAACTGTTGTTAAATATGGCAACTGTTAGGTGACAACAACCTTGAATGTGGATGTATGGCTATACACTTTAGAATTAATACATTAATTCCAGGAATTACAGCATTTTTTAGCTAGTGAAATGCAGAATGAGATTTGTTTCTAAACACATTCTACATGTGTATGTGTGCATGCATATGTATATGTGTGTTTGTATATATATTTTATATTTATACACAAGTCTGCTTAGAATTTAAACTGCAAAATATCAACAGATAAAAAATATTGACAGCAAAAAAAAAAAATCAAAACTATATAATCTGAAAATGTTGACAAAACATAACCATATCCATGTGGGAGATGCACCCCCCCCCCCGCTAATTATATATACCAAATCCAAGGTTGCACAACAATGGGGAAAGGGTATAACCTGTTACATAGTATAATTTTGAATTTATCAATATTTCATAGTAAAAGATGATCTAACTATTTGCATCATTCCTGTGTTTCCTTTTGCTACGTAATTTGAAGCTTGCTTTTTCATGCTGGGCCTTATCCTCTCATGTAGTAGGTTGAAAATAATGCTGTTCAGTAAGAAGGTGGCACTTGATGAAACTGGCAACAGGTTTCATTTCCACCGTGCACCTCAGTGGTGCTTTCTGGAATTGGACGGATGTATGGATCTAAATATTTTGCTTTCAGATACTTGCAATAAGACAATGCTTTGAAATGGCGGTTAAGAAATTATGGGTATCCACCAGTACAGTCTAGATATTCATTCTATACTGATGACTGTTGCCTGTCTTGTATTAGCACAAAGAAGAACTGTTAGGTTGTATGAGATTTGTAATTGAGTAAACACTTTGTCAGTCTGGTTTTAGTATGGTATGGGAAAGAGAGACATTGGTCTAGATTGAGGTCAAGATGTCTCTGATGAATTGTGCTTGGTAACAGAGTAACTGAGAGAGGATATTTGTACTCATGAGCTTTTATGTTGTGCCAAACAGCATGACTGTTTTCTTTAGTGTTATTGTATTGCTAGCTAGCCAAATCCATATTAAGTTAAAGTCGCTCTGCAGAGAAATTGAAATTTCAACAGTATGGGTGCCTACTTTGGTAAAAAACACATAATCTGAATGCAGTATATAGTTAATTGGTTGGAGGTTCCAGTAGAGGACATTATTGAATAGAGGGAATAATAGAAGATTGACCCTTGAAGGATTCCTCTCATGATGTGTCCAGCATCAGATTTATCAGTTGCTCTTGCCACCTGAATGACCTGTTAGACAATTCTTAAACCAAAATAAGAATTTCTTACATAAACTGTTTCAAAGGCTCTTTAAATGTCAAAAGAAATGGTCCCAGTATATAAGCCATTGTTCATTTGCAATACATTTGATTATTGACTGCCTACATAGCTGCAAGACTACAATATATGGGGAAAAAAACATGTTCGTAAATTTTTTTTCAGGTACTTTTCTGAGCAGACATAACTAGCAATTGTATTCAAATCTGCTACAAAAGCGAGAGAGAAGGAATCTTAGGACAAAGCAATAGAAGTGTGAGTTTGAAGCTATAGCATATCGACCTACTGTTAAATGACAAGCTGAAAACATCACATACTTGACTACCTAGGTTTAGGATTTCTGAGTTGCTTGTATGAAGCTCATGGCTGCAGTTACAGTCAATACTCTACAAAAGCTTCTGCACTTTTCCTGTATTTATAACTTGAAATTAGAATGGAGGGTATTGTAAACATATGTGAGGAGGTATAAATGTGCAGTAGGAGGTGTTTTGGGAAAAGGAAAGTCATTGGTAGTTGGGATGTTGTCAATAGTATCACTTTGGGTATTTAGTTTATCTTCTGTGAGGGCTTAGCTAAGACTTTTTTTTTGAAAGACTGTATTATTAGGAATAGTGCTGAAAGCCTGCCAAAATTGTTTTTTTGTACCAACATTTGTGTTGATTTTCTGATGTATTGTGCTTTGCTTGTAATTCTTCAGTCTTATCTCTACTTTTAATACTCTACTGCTAACACAACCATTTTATTTTATTTGCCCTTTGTTGCAGAAGCCATGTTGTTTCTGTTTTATAAGCTTTTTGAGTGGGTAAAGTTTATCTTAGATAGGTACTATCAAGTGATACAAGATGGATAGAGCTGATGTTGGGCCAGTGCAGCTGTAAACAAGGCTGAAATTTATGTGCTGTAGTTAATCTACAAGTCTGTCCTCTGCAGAAAGCCATATGATCCTGTTTTGAACTACTCTGGTTGGTGGACTGGGATATTTTAGGGACCAGACAGTAGCTACTGGTTTCTAGTCACTAAGTAAGCTAGGTAGAATTTGTAATGATTTCATCTTATCTGGAAGAGCAGTCTATGGTGGTGGATTAGTTCTGGTATGCTCATACACTTGCTGAGAGAGATTATATGATGTGGTGATTCTGGTAAGATAGTACTTTTTGCCTCCCACCCCTCAGTACAGGTAAGGTCACCGAGGAGGTGTTTTTGGAAAATGGCAAAGATTATATCAGAATTGATAGGTATTGACCAATGTGGAGGCAAACATTTGACAGCATTAATAGAACAAAGATGATCCAGAGGGAAGCAAAATGTGACAAAAACTGCTGTTTTTGGTGGGTCTTGATGCAGATAAAGAATTTAACAGAGTAGCTGGGATTTTATGAGTAGGGCAATAGAAGCATTTGAATTTCCTGATACAAAAATAAGGTTAACTAGATGGAAATATGAAGGATCTGAGGCAAAAATCAAAGTGGGAGGGCTCCTCTTTGAGGATGTATCTGAAGAGATGAACCAGACAGGGAGTCCTCTTTTCCCTTTATTGTTTGCATTACATTTAGAACTATTGGCAAAGAAAATAAGGAACCCAGAAATTCAAGGATAAAATTGTTATGGTGTTCAAGAAAAGTTGGTTTTATTTTCAGATGATATTATTTTATATTTGATATAATCAGAAAAGAACATCAATGGTGTGGAACGCTTTGGGACAGTTCCATATTTTTTGGGGGGATATATATATTTAATGAGGATAAAACAAAGGCTATAGGTATAAAGTATGTACCCACACATGAATTGATTCAGCAGTAGTCATATGGAGATATACTGGAAAATGGATAAAAACTCAACACCACAAATTTTTAGTGTGTATACTCCAAATGTTATTAATGTTAAAAATCAGTGCATCTGTTAGAAAAATATGTATTAATGTGCATATTAGTGCTTTTAAAAGCCCAAAAGGGTTAACACATTTATTCTATTTCATACTGTATAAATCCATATAAACTGCGAATGCTTTCTGACCATGCTTTCTGACCTTGAATTTTGTCAGCATAGCTGAAATCTTGTTTATGCCTTTGGAAATTTACTGAGAAGCAGATGATTTTCTGCTGGGTTAGGAAAATAATGAATAGAACAATACCGTTTCTATAATGTTATTAAACTTAGACAATTAGCTCTGTTTGTGCTATGAGAACATATGCAGCTGCAGGAAGGATAGATAAGTAGAACAAAGACTGCTTGAAGAATATGAACTATAATCTGTGTTTGCTTTGTGCTTGAATTAACAGAGTACCTTGAAATGTAACACAGCACTGTAGAAATAATTGTAACTAGCTAGTGGTCTCCAAGGCCATGTTATTTTTCAAAAAGTTTCTTACAATGTAATGTCATGTCAGCAGAAAATCATGAACAATATCTATTGTGAAAAACAATATTGTAGGCTTGTATTTGATTATGTCAGCTTTAGAAGGCAATGTCTTGTAAAACAGTATAAGAATGGCTTCACTTCCTGTTACTAATCAGACAAACTGTATTTTTGCATTCATGTTTTTGTCTCCTTGCCGCAAGAATTAAAGTGCCTTAACCTGAACCTTATGTGTATTGGTCTTTGAAGTTTTTTCCTTTGACAGATTGGTCCTCTGGACTGGAAACCTTCACTTTGCCTCGGATCAGACAGGCCAGGTGGCTTGAAACCGTACAGGGAAGAAACCACATCGGTTCTTCTTATTTGAAAAGACCTCCGACTGAATTGTCTTACAAAAGAGGCCAGACACTTTCTGATCTGCGACTGAAGGACGGGTTTACCTCAAACCAGGTGATCAGTTGCGGAGGCTCAGGTAAGATGAATTTGCCCTCTCTTTTTCTGTTTTAGATCAGGGACTTGATTAGCATTGTTTTGTCAGGAGATTTGTTTTGTACAGATCAGGGACAAAAAGAATGCTGTCTTGTCATAGATCAGGGAAACAGAATAGGTAGGCAGGCATTCTGGAGAGACTATAAAAAATCCCATGGTACCACGTAAAAGATAAGCAGGGTTATGCAACATTCTAAAGGTTAGAACAAAATGGGAAATAAGTGCACAAAAAGATCCCAAACTCCGCCGTTAACAGAAGACGCGAAATATATGCAACACAACGTGCCAATAATGTTCCATACTACTCAAAATGGGTTAATAAGTTTGAATTTGATGGTAAATTAGAAAAATCCTCACTTGTTAAACTTGTCAAACAGCTTAAAACCGATTCCAGAGGTCGGGTAAAAAAGCAATGTAAATTAGGAATTCCTCAGGCACACAGATGGATTGAGGAAGCAAACCGTAGGGAACAAAAGAGCAATAACTCAAAAACAATGTTTTTAGATAAAGAGGATAATAACTTAGTAATAGCATCGGCTCCTCCGCCCCCTTCGCTTCCCTTACCAGAATATGAAGTAAGTGAACAAGCTGGTCCACCCCCACGATATCCTGCTATTCCTGCAAAAACAAAGCCGTTTGTTAGAGATCCCGTCGAGACCAGGTCTCGAACACGGGCAGGAAACTCAAAAGGGGACAGTGAGCTATATCAAATGGGTAGAAATTCATGATATGTGAGTGAAGAAGAAATATGCCCACTTATAGAAGTACCTAATCCTCATGCAGGACAAGAAGGACAGGACCCAACTCTCCTAGTATACAGACCGTGGACACCAGAAGATATCTGGAAAGCCACTGAGGGAATTCCCCATCCAAAAGTTAATTTTATAAAATTCTTAGAAGATTTACAAGGCATGAGGTTAAGTTATAACCTAAACGGAGAAGAAGTAGAAAAAGTAGTCAGACAAATCGTGGGACCAGATTGGCACATGATCAGTGGCAACTGGAATCCCCGTGACGCAGAACACCAATCCCTCCCACATAGCAGCGCAGAGCTAGACAACAGAGTGAAAGGTCTTACAGACCGAATCTCTGAGAAATGGAAGCCTAGGGCAGACTGGACTTGCATTAATCAATGCATCCAACAAGAAGGTGAAACTGTTGACAGATATTATGTTAGATTATTAGAGTGTTTTAATAACGATTGTGGAATCCAGGTTCCTGAAGACCAGACACATGACTCCCCATATGAGCAGCAGTTATAGAATGCATTTTTAAAAGGCAGTATTGCACCCATAAGCAGCTTTATCACAAAGCACATGGTAGATCATCGTACAAGCAGATTACAATCATTGCTTGAATATGCTAGGCATGCCGAAAGGCATTTTAACAGCAAAAAGAAAAAGAAAGCCCAAGTATTTTCTGTAGAAGATGGAGCAGAAGTTTATGTAGTATAGTCTGGGAAAAAGGGCAAGAGAAATGTCCAGGGAAACAAACAATCTGATCAATGATCAGAGGACTTTGAGGGACGAAAGAAAAGGGGGGAGTGCTTTAAATGCAGTAAAAAGGGACACTTGGCAAGGGATTGCAAGAAAAACAAGAAGGTAACTACGGAAGATAAGGAGGGTGAGGACTGACTATATGGTAGTCAGGAATCACTAGAAGGGGATAGTGGAGAAAGGACAAATGAGAATGTGATAGAGGGAGTAGAACATGTGACAGAAGAAATAGAGGAAGTGCAAGAAGTTACAGACAGTGAAGGAAATGAAATATTGGATTTGGCTTTATTGAGCTTAGAGCTCTATTTAGCAGACACAAAACCAGAAGTCACACTCCTGGTAGAAGGGAGGGAAGTCACATTTTTGTGTGACTCGGGGGGGGGGTCTCATGGACCCTGATACATCCCTCCAAACTGCCAGAGAACTCAGAGTCACCTGATTACATATTAGTGAAAGCAGCTAATGGACAGCTGTATCGAGAGCCCCTCTCCCATAACATTGCGATAACTGATCCTGTTTCAGGATTGACCCATTAAAGCAAAATTGTTGTTTCTGCAAAATGCCCAGTAAACCTCTTGGGCAGAGACCTTATGCAGCTATTTGGCATAGCAGTAGTTCCAACTATGCAGGGTATGGAAGCACAGCGACAAATTGATACATTTGCAGTGCGATCGGAGGGTGAAACATTTTATTGGTACAGCCAGGACTTAGTTACGACTGGTCCAGGGGCAGTAACCGAAGAGCTGATGAATGTAGCCATCAGCAAGTTCCCCTCCCTTGACACTGATAAACAACATTTGTTGCACTGTACTCTGTATTATTGTAGCACACCAGGACCTGACAAGGAATATGAGCAAGAATTGTTTAGAAACCGTGCAAACAGATTAGTATTACGTAATCTGTACTGGGACATAGAAGGGAACAGTGTAGCTAGCTGGTCATTGCCCCAGGAATTCTTTGCACTTTACAAATCTAATCGATTACCACATGTTAGCTTGACTAAGGACACAAATGCAAAATGGGCAGAGTTAGGAGAAAAAGTCACGAGATGGGAAAAACAGACAGAGTTAGAGCTGTTAGAACAGGGAGTACAAAAGCAGAGGTTAAATTGGATAACACAGACACACCCAGCTGTACACTTGCAGTCTAGCGAGGACAGCTGATTAGCACTCTTATTAAAAGAGGAAGAAGATTCCTTACAAAGTATACCAGAAACTCTCTGGTCAACAGGGAAATCAAATGTAGGACTTATTCGTACAGCAGGACCAGTCACTATCACGCCAAAGTCAGCATTTAGACCACAGAAGAAACAATACCCCTTGAGAAAAGATGCAGAAGTAGGAATCAAACCTATAATAGCAGCTTTACTTAAGGAAGGAGTACTGGTGGAATCTCCTGATTCACCACGTAACACACCCTTATTTCATGTTAAGAAAGCAAATGGAGAATGGCGTATGGTCCAAGATTTACAAGCTGTAAATGATGCAGTAATACCAAGGGCACCTATGGTGCCAGAGCCACACACTCTGCTGAATGATTTAAAACCTCAACAGAAATATTTTTCTGTGGTAGATATCAGCAATGTGTTCTTTTCGATACTGATACACCCTGACAGCCAACATTGGTTTGCATTCACATTTTAGTGGAAAAGGTACACCTATACGTGACTACCACAGGGATATTGTGAAAGTCCGACAATATTCTCACAAGAGATGGCAAGCAACTTGGCGGGATTTACCCCACCGAGAGGCAGTCAGATTTTACTTTATATTGATGACATCCTGCTGGCAGCCCCCACCCAGCAAGATTGCAAAGAAGATACCATAGCGTTATTACAATTTTTAGCCACTCAAGGACATAAAGTAAACAAAAACAAATTGCAGCTTTGGAGAAAGCAAGTTAAATACCTAGGATATGTAATATTCAAAGAGGGTAGAACATTAGATGAGGACAGAAAAATAGCGATTTTGCAAGCACCGAAACCCACTACCAAGAAAGAAATTATGTCCTTCCTGGGTACGACCAATTTTTGTCGGAGCTGGATTCCAAACTATGCTTTGGAATCTGCGCCTCTGACTAACTTAATATACAAGAAGCCTATGGCAGTACAAGATTTGTTACAATGGACACCAGAAGCAGAATCTGCTTTCTGCAAATTGAAACAGTTGCTAGCATCCTCATTAGTTTTAGGATTACCAGACTATCATAAACTATTTTTCCAAACAGTAGATTGTAAGCAAGGTTATATGACATCAGTGTTAACACAACAGCATGGGGACAAGCAACACCCCATTGCTTACTATTCATCACAACTGGACCCAGTGGTACGGACTGTACCCCACTGTGTACTAGCAGTAGTCGCAGCTGCAATGGCAGTGCAGGCTTCGGCCTCAGTAGTGTTATTCCACCCTCTCACATTGAGAGTGCCTCATGCAATCACGATTATTTTACTGCAAGAAAAAGTAGCATATCTTTCTCCTGCTAATCATCTTTCCTGTATGACTATATTGTTGAGCCAACCTCATATGACAATTGAACGATGCACGACTTTGAATCCGTCTACCTTGCTTCCAACTCCTGCAGATGGCACACTGCACAGCTGCCTGCAGGAGATTGAGCAAAAGACACTGCCTAAAAAAGATCTTACGGATGTTCCCTTGGATGATGCCGAGGTGACATACTACGTGGACGGCTCATGCAAAAAGGGTCCCACAGGACAGAACCTAGTAGGATATGCAGTTGTTTCTGATACTGAGATTATAGAAACAAAATCTTTACCACACAATTTATCTGCACAGGCAGCAAAACTGATTGCCTTGACATGGGCATGTACCTTAGCAAAGGGTAATGTGTGAACATTTTTACTGACAGCCAGTACGCTTTTTCTACTGTACATGTTTTTGCGCAACAGTGGAAAAATCGAGGAATGATAACATCTACTGGCAAAAACCAATCAATCATGCACAGTTTATTTTAGATCTTTTAGAATCTATTCAGTTACCTCAGAAAGTAGCTATTTGTAAATGCATAGCTCATACCAAGCAACAGGATAGAATTTCAAAAGGTAATGCGAGAGCTGATACAGCTGTAAAGCAGGCAGCTTCAGCTTCAGAAGTATTTCTTTTGAATGAGGAATTACAACCTTCTGAGATTTTAGATTTAGAAATGTTAAAAACAATGCAGACACTTACTATGCAAGTTGAGAAACAGAGATGGATAAAACGAGGAGCAATTCTTGAGAAAGGGCTGTACATCTCCAAAGAGGGAAAACCGATATTGCCATCTAACTTGTTTAGATATGTAGCTTTGTTGAGCCATGGGCAATGCCACGTCTCAACAGGGGGGATGGTACAGTTAGTGAACTGGGTGTTCACAACATATGGATTCATAAACTACACTAAAAATTTTTGTTCGTCATGTCATGTTTGTAATAAACATCATGCACAAGGGGCATTAAAGTCCAAGCAAGGGAGTTTCCCTACACCACCATATCCGTTCCATACTATCTGTATGGATTTCATAGAACTGAACAAATGCAAAAATAAGAAGTACTGTCTTGTCATTGTAGATATGTTTTCCAAATGCGTTGAAGCTTTTCCAACTAAAAATCCAAATGCAGCCACTGTTGCAAAAACCCTTGTTAAAGAAATCATTCCCAGATTTGGCATACCGGAAAGGATCTACAGTGACAATGGCACACATTTTGTAAATCAAACCATACAACAGCTGAGCAGGTATTTTGGAATTTCTTTGAAAAATCATTGTGCGTATCATCCTCAATCTGCAGGATTGGTAGAGAGACACAATGGAACATTGAAGAATAAGTTAAGGAAGCTTATAAAGGAAACGCATAGAAATTGGGTGTACTGTCTGCCCCTGGCACTGTTGAGCATGAAAACTGTTCTGAATGCAAAGGGATTGACTCCTTTTGAGAAGTTATTTGGACAAGCATATTATATACCTCAGTGGAAACCTCTCATGCCCGCAGACCAGGAAGCCGACTGTACACTTGCAGAGCATATGCAGAAGTTTTTGAATTCTAAACATTTGCTGCAGTTAAATTCTGTTTCAGATAAAGAACAAACCAGACCATCAGAAGCAGCAGTAGTCCCAGGCACGTGGGTCTGGGTGAAGGTCATCAAAAAGAAGAACTGGATGACACCAAAGTGGGTAGGCCCATTCCAAATGCTGCTGTCAACATCCGCCGCAGTCAAGATTGCGGAGCGATCATCTTGGATTCACCTGACACACTGCAAACTGGTGAAAAACTTTGAACTGGACAAAAGTCTTGTTACTGATACACAACAAGAATAAAAATGACAAAATCCAGAGCAAACAGGAATGCAGAACAACTACAGAAGTATTGCATGATCATCCTGTTAACTATACTGGTGACACAAATCTTTTTGTTATGGCGTTTCCTTTTTCCAGCCACACAAGCTGAACTGAATAAACATGATGCGTTACTCATAGACTGGCACCCAAACTTTAACACTTACCAAGCAATTAAATATGTGTATGCTGAGACTTTTAATGTTTCAAATTGTTGGATCTGTACAGCTTTACTGACAGCATACGGCAGGGAATATTAATGACTGCAGTTCCCCTAGGGCTCAATGAGACCTGGGAAAACTTAATTTATGACACTACAACCGTTAAATCACAAAATAAAATAGCATAGCACTTGTCTGTTCCACAGAAGGGAAATGTGTGTTTCTACAAAAATGATACTGTTCAGGTGGGTTGGAGCAATTGCAATATGACAGTTCCTTACAAATGTTACACTAAAGAAAATAATGCAGGTTCTTATTGTAATACAAACTATGATTCATTTCTTGAATTGATGCATAAAACAATTAATGAAGTACAACATAATGATGTTCTTTTTAAGCAACTGTCTATAATTGATAGGAAAATGTTTCATGCAGGGCAAGTATATATTAATAGCAAGGTTACTACTAAGGTAGAGGATTGTTATTTTGTGTGTGGGAAAAAGGCATACAAATGGTTACCTGAGAACTGGCCCGGCAGTTTTTTTTTGTGTTACCTGGTTCCGGCCATACGACACACTGCAGTTTTGCCTTGAGGTAAAATTCAAAATGCCAGAGAGGTCACCAAGAAACCTGTCAAGAAACCTGAGAATCCAGTGGGACAAATCGAGGCGGGCTGGAGAAACCATCATTCCATTCCAAGACATATGGTCTTGAGTGATACTGTTATATTGTGGGCAGGCATATTACCAGCATATGGAGCAGTGAAATCGATTTGGGAGCTGAAAAAACTGTCTAAACTCCTCGAAGTAATGAGCAAGGCAACTTTTTCCGCGCTCAAATTAATAACTGATGAACTGAATGCTATGAGAACAGCGGTGCTTCAAAACCGCATGGCTCTTCACTTCACCCTAGCGGTAAGAGGTGGTACGTGCACTTTAATCCAAGAAGAGTGCTGTTCGTACATTCCTGACAACCAGCACGAGATAGATATCTATCTTAAGGTGATTCAGCAAGTGTCGGCCATGACCAAACCAGGCCCAAACCCACTGATGGACTTTTTCCAGAAATGGTTTGGGGGGTGGGGTACCATCCTAATGAACATCTTGATTGCCATTTGTGTAGGTATGCTCCTGTTGGGAGTATGTATTTGTTGTGGCATCCCCTGCATGAAAAGATTGATCAAAGATTTTATAGACATGTCAGTTTCTGAAACCTTATATCAAAGTACTAAGTTTGAAGAACTGTTAAAGACTGAAAAGCTTTCATAAGTTAAACTGAATGACTCTCTTAACTGCAAATCCTGAATGGAAGAGGTTAGGAGAAGAAACAAACTGTTTATGCTTTTGAAAGTAGAATAAAAGTATTAATAGGGGGGAAATGTTAGAAAAAAATATGTATTCATTTGTATATTAGTGCTTTTAAAAACCTAAAGGGTTAACACATTTATTCTATTTCATACTGCATAAATCCATATAAGCTGCGAATGCTTTCTGACCATGCTTTCTGACCTTGTATTTTGTCAGCACAGCTGAAATCTTGCTTATGCCTTTGGAAATTTACTGAGAAGCAGATGATTTTCTGCTGGGTTAGGAAAATAATGAATAGAACAATACCATTTCTATAATGTTATTAAACTTAGACAATTAGCTCTGTTTGTGCTATGAGAACATACACAGCTGCAGGAAGGATAGATAAGTAGAACAAAGACTGCTTGAAGAATATGAACTATAATCATCTGTGTTTGCTTTGTGCTTAAATTAACAGAGTACCTTGAAATGTAACACAGCACTGTAGAAATAATTGTAACTAGCTAGTGGTCTCCAAGGCCATGTTATTTTTCAAAAAGTTTCTTACAATGTAATGTCATGTCATCAGAAAATCATGAACAATATCTACTGTGAAAAACAATATTGTAGGCTTGTATTTGATTATGTCAGCTTTAGAAGGCAATGTCTTGTAAAACAGTATAAGAATGGCTTCACTTCCTGTTACTAATCAGACAAACTCTGTATTTTTGCATGCATGTTTTTGTCTTCTTGCCGCAAGAATTAAAGTGTCTTAACCTGAACCTTACGTGTATTGGTCCTTGAAGTTTTTTCCTTTGACAGCAACAGTTTTTGCTATATAGGAAATAATTTTATTTATTTTTTATTTACTATTTGTTTACCAGGTAAGTCTGACTTGGAACAAAGCCAATTTTCAGTGGAGGCTCAGGTTTTCTCCAGGTACGTGGGAGGAAACCGGAGTACCTGGAGAAAACCTACAAGAATGCAGGGAGGACATGCAGACTCCGCACAGAAGGCACTCCAGCCCAACCCAACCCAATTAAAGAGGTGGCCTATGGGTGACTAAAATAGAGTATAGGGAACTTTATTGGCAGTTAGTTTTAGATACCAGTAGGACCCTAGGATTAAATGATATTATATATATTACTCCCATATTAAAACTTAGAGCAACTAAATTATAAAGAGTTTTTGGTAGGTTTAGAAGTAGCACTTAATTTTTGATATTTCTTAGTAACATTTTTCAATTTTGCTTTAGTAAAGAAGTTATTTTGTTTTATAGATAATAGGAGACATAAGTTTAAACATTCTTCTCTGTACTATGGATTTCTACTAACCTTTTTAACGTATTTATGGGGACCTTTTTACTGTATTCATAGAGACCTTTTTATTGTATTATAGGGTCCTTTTACTACATTCATAGGGATTATACACAACATTTAGTTTGTTTTATTATATTTTTATTGACATTAGATAGTGACATGGTCTTGTTTTTAACTAGTTATCCTTTCTTCATCTTTTTTATGCTTTATTTATATAATGATCCTAGCAACTTTTTCATTCACTTAGTCCACTTTCCTGGTAGATTTTACTTTTCACATCTGTAGTGTAACAGATTCATTCATGTTTTTATTATTATTTTTTCATTGTTTTTAATAGTATTTATAAATTAATAGTAGATAACGTTAGAGTGTAGGTTTTAACATGTATAATATATTAGATTAAACATACCAGTAGTGTTAATTGAAACGATATGATGTATCCTAGAAGGCGATATAAATGTGAACGTGAAGTGTAATTTATTGTTTTTGATAAAGTCCTAGTGGCAGGACAAAAAATGTGGAGTTAATGTTACACTGAATTTCTAATATTAATAACATTAGGAGCATACACACTGACCCTTTATGTTGTTGAGTGGTTACCCAGGTTCCAATATAGTGTGAATACATTGTTTGGTTTGGTTTTACTACTTTCTACTTATTTGTTGATGTTGTGGGGATATGACAGAATGAAATGTTTAGAAGTATGGATTAAAAAAGATTCTACTGTGGCAGCTAAGGATATGTGGGAAGAAACTAAAGAAAATATACAAAGAAATGAGAAACTGGAAGCTGCTGGACAGTACCACTCCCAGGCTTACAGAGATGAGTAAGCTGGTATCAGCTCATTTATTCTTGATTGGATTCTCTGTTGTCAGTGCCTGCGAATAAAGCACGGATAGCCTTGGAAACAGTCAGGTCTATACATCACATTGATTTGGAACCATCACCATGGAATTGCATTTGCCCATTCAAGTCAGCTGTAAAACCTGGGAATTATAATTGCAGTTTAATCTGCTTTAGCCATTGCCCTGAAAATCATTTACTAGTGAAAAACAAAACAATTAAGTTTGTTGCATGCTGAACACTGCGGAAAACGGCAATATCAAGTGTCTTGAGGACTAGCAGATCCAGCATTGTACCCAAAGACTATGGAATCCAGGGATGGTGTCCTTTACACATCATATCTAAATTTCATGTTAGGCATAAACAAATTGGGCACTCGCCAGTGACCTCAGATGAAAGACTTAGCATATGATAACATCACAGCAAATAAGACATTATACATTATATAACAGGACAAGCCAGCATACCCAACTGTCTTTTCATAAAACTGGCATTTTATTGCAGTTACCACAAAACTGGCATGACTCTGGCAACTTGAACAGATATATTACTGACAAGTGTAAAAAACATTAGATTATTTAAAATTACTTTTGTTATGACATACAACTTCAGAATATACATTTGCCTTTGTAACACTAAATAGAAGGTGCTGAGTGGAAAAGTACTGTTGTCTTCACAAGTACCTTACGCTTGTCATTAAACTGTTTTGTATAGACAACAATTCAATGCAAATATCCAGTCTGTGTTCTTTTTTTCTAGACACCACACTAGTGTTTATGGTCACATTGTTGTGTAGGATTGCAGGTCTTTATCATGATAACATATCTGAACAAGGGATGCAAGACTCTTTTGCCAGATCTCACGTTGGTGAGGAGACCAAATTGTTAATTAATGTAAACTAACAAAAGCCACTTTTAATAGTTTTTACCTTGGCAGGTGGTAATGGAAATATATACCAAAGATAAATTATCATACTTATTTGGATTACAGGTAAGAGACTGCCTTTCCTATCAAGGTTTGATATCAGAGTATAGGCAAAGAGAAAGAAATAAGGATTCCTAAATGAAAGACCAGCACTGACAGAGTTTTTAGTAGGGTCTAGAACAGAAGTTGTTGCTGACAAAGGAATAATTAGTAAAGCTTTTAAAATATTGCATGATGACTATAAAAATCAATTACAGGAGGTTAGGAAGGATTGAGAAGAGATACTAGATAAGCATTTCACAAAGAAACAATTGGGGGATATATGTATGTCTCTCAAATGTGCAACAAAATCTAGAAGATGTAGGATCTTTTGCTTGGAGGTCTTTACATATGTATTTTATACCCCAAGTACACTCCAAAGAAACTTTCTGCAGGTAGACAGCAGATGTTGGAGGTGTGATGGGGAAGAAAAAGGTAAAAGGGAACATATTTTCTGGAAGTGTAATGAGTTGGCAGACACTAAAGATTGTCTTAAGACTGCTGTGTCGGAGATACTGGGTGAGCAAATTGGAGTAACTAGTGAAATAATTTTTTTGAGCTATGATACAGAATCAGAATTGCCTAGACATATTAAGGCCTTGTTGAGTCTAATTATGATGGCTGCCAAAAATGCAATTACTAGAACAAATCAAAGTCTAAACCCACTTTACTAGAAATAGTGAAAATAGTAACACAGATAAAACAATTGGAACTGGGATCTTTAGAAAAAGGTAGGAGCAAAATTCATAGGAAAATGGGAAATGTGGGATCAGTGCATGCAGAGAAGGACAAGGTTTAAAAGAAGGCAGTTTTTGAATGAGCTATGTAATGGATGACCGGATATGTTGAAAGTTTAATGTTTGTAGCTACAGTTGTGTCGGCATGATTTGTAATGTATAATGTTTGCAAATGAGATTGTCATTATGGTTTATTTTCATTTATGTAAATGTAACATGGCCTATATCATACATGATAATTTAATGAAGATGTTTTTTGTTTAAAAAAAGTAAATTGTCACACGACTCTCTAACACAAGACCTCTGTTGGTGAGCAACAACATTGCTGAACTCAATAAATTGAGCCTAATATACAATTTCTTTGCCAGAACTCTTACTGGTGGTCAATATTTTTTATATTGCATGCCTCTCTTTAAAGTTTTCAGCATTTGAGCACACAGATATATTATTCCAATAACACAAATGCAACAATGAAGGCAGACTGGAGTCTCATGACACAAGGCGAAAAAAAAGTTTTATAAATTGATTGTGTCTTTGGTAAAACAGGTGTCTTAAACAGCAGAAAGTGTATCTGGTAAAAAAAAAATGCCTCTCATAAATATATTAGTAGATGAGTAAAGTAATATCTCCGTCCTTTCACTGCTTCATGGAGCATGTGGCTTGGCACTTGTATGAAGAAAACAATATCTCTGACTCAACAGTCCTTCCAGGAACATATGACTCAGTTATCCAAGTACCAGGACTTTCACTGGCAATTCTGAAATGCAGAATGAAGATACCACAACTCTGATTGCTTGCTCAGGCCTAAGTGCATCTTTTCTCCAAAAGTAAACACTCCTGTTTCCAGAAGCCTGAGAAATTCATGTCTTACTTGTTTCTCATTGACTTCTGTAATATTGACAGAGATCCTGTCTTAAATAGGTAAATCCCACTAGCTGTCATCAGTCACCTGTAATCTCAAGTATATTCCCTTAAGCAACCCTCACCTCAAGTCTTGCATTCCCTAATCCCTGCTGCTCCAGCTTGCAGATTTCCCAGGTATCCCACATAACTTAACTACCCTTGTGGTAGTATCCATGCCTACTGGTACTAGCTGTCAGGTACTCCAAGGACCATTATCATTCTTTGTTACAATGGCCATAAAATAGAAATGCACACATTAAAGTATCAGAAACCAAGATTTTGCTTACTTAAACATTTGGCAGCTAGTTTGAATTGACAGACCTACAGCATTCATTGTCTATAAGTTATCTTTTTAAACATTGATACTTTTTACATTTTCTACTTTCTTGTAACCTTTTCAGCCACAAAGCCACAATCCAAGGTTTAGGAAATAATATAAATATTACTGTGTTCAGCTACTTACAACTCATTTGCTTTTAACACTACTCTTGTATGTGCATTCCACTGAGACAGACTATAGTCAATAAATATACTTTTTCTAAGTCTTTGTGACCTTGGGGGCAGTATATTTATTGTCCAGAGGTGTGAATGCATACCAACATTTACAATGGTGCAAATCGTTATGCAAAAAAGTATTTTTTTTTAATTTATTGCAAATCACAAGTAATCAATGAACTGAGTGACTGGCTTTGGGTGTGAGAAGATGTCAGAATGCATGGAGAAATCCCAGACATGCAGAAAACTTGCTAACTCTACACAGAATGACATTTATATTACAGGATTAAACGACCATGGATCTTTCTACTCAGTCAGTATGTTGCAAAGTGCAATAAAGACAGGCAGTTCAGGAAACAATAAAACTATGTCTATATTTGGGTTACAGACAGCAACCCCCCCCAAAAATAATAATGATAGTGGATTTGATTTGGTATGGAAGACAAAGCAAGCCAAGGCTTATATTTCTGTACGTTAGAGGAGAGAACAAAATTAATTAACTTGCTTTGTTTTTCCTCACAGTGGTAGCTGCATGATTTGGACTATTTTTTTTTCCTGTCAGCGTCTGAGTCTTTGGCAGTAGTCTACAATTCCTGTACTGAAAGGAGAAAAAAAAAACATAAAATACCTAGTGAACTCATATCTTGTTGGGAAGAAAAATCAAACTGTACTCATCCTTAGCACAACAATCGGCATAACATATTAGATGGATTGATCATTAAAAGGTTTAGCAAGCTTAAAAGGGTTGCAAAATGGCAGCAATACAATAAATATTAGTATTCGGTGGTATCCTTAGTGATGCATTGCTGGACCACGTAAGCCATGTTTCACATAATGAGAATACTCTACTGTGTGAAATAGATATGAATAACCAAGTAGGGACCTGGGTAGGCAGTCTGTTCAGCTTTAGGGAGAGGATACAGTGTAAGATGAAAGAGTTGCAATCTAGGCTGAGAGGTGCAGGAAAAGAACTATGTAGAAAGGAAAAGAAGTGGTCTCTGTCTGTGCCACTACAGGATGTATGAATAGGCACATAGTTTGTCACGTTGTCACTTAAAAAATGTGTGCCAGCAACAAATACCATGTTTTAAAGACTTAGTCTTGTACATGTCCAACTGGACACCGTATTTGTTTTATACAAGGTGGAGAGGGAAGTACAGAAAAGAAGAATGAAAGAGGATAGGAGGGGAGGAATAGCTCGATAACTTTTCTTGGATATACCCTCTGTTTAATATATACAGAGAGAGAATGGATGATGGGAAGAGATAAACAGACTCAGGGGATGAAAGTAAGTGGATCACATACAATGCTGTAGGTAAGCATGAAACAGTACAGACAAACAGGTGTATACTGGCACATACAGCAGAAGAGGGATATGAGGTTCACACAGACAGAAAAGCGTCTGGATATAGAATGGCATGCAGTCAGCATGCCAGCTGAAAAGCGTCTGGATATAGAATGGCATGCAGTCAGCATGCCAGCTGCTGAATAGTCCAGATGGATATTATTTCAACACAGAAGATGGAAATTCTGGGTCTGCATGGGCTGTGGGATGGGCCACATCATGTTCTGGTGGCCTAATAATAGGGGTCAGCTAGTCCACTAAATCAGTGGTTCATTGCAAGAAGAACTGATGCGTGGTGACACAGTGTGTCAATGCCTGGTGAACTACCAGCTCCACCACCAGACCTTGCTCTGGCTAAGCTGGGGTAGTCCACAGTGATGTTACCTCCCTGCCATAGGCTGGAACCCCCCCCCCAAAGGAAATCTCACCCATCTCAGCTGCATTGCCATCTTGCTTAGTGTTGGATGACAGATGTTACACCTGTGGTTCACTGGTTCTAATATCACCTTTAGACCAGACACAAAGTGAAGGATGCTAGTACTGAGGATGTTCTACATGTCAAACAAACAATGTAAGTTCAGGTGAGGAGGCCAGACTCCCATACACTCTGTGCTCCAGACATATTTCCAGCTTCCTATGGCCAATACAAGCATTCCCTTCTTCCTGCCTATGCTACTAAAACAAATTTGATACGACAACCATTCCAACAGGTGTATGTGACATCCAGACAGCAGTACAAATGTAAAGCTACATATGTATATGCAGTGAAGAGAAGTCTGAGATGGTGTTCACAGCATGAAAGAGCAGCCATGCTACTACATGTATGTACAATGAAGCAACTGCATTGGCAGATCCCCACAGCCATTGAAAACAGCTGAACTACCAAATGTATGTACAAACAGAAACATCAGTAAGTGAACAGACAGAGAGAGACACTTAAACAGCTATGTGTAGTGAGACAGAAGTATGAATTGGTGGCCACAAACCTACACTGCACAGGCAGGTTACTAATTCCACAAAAAATACAGTGCCACACCAAAAGCTGTCAACAATAGCACCCCACTCTACACATAGGACATCCAAATCTGCCAAACTGGAAAATCCTGGTATCTTTTTAGCAGAAGCAAACTTCATTAGGAACACTGTTCAGAAGGACAGCTCTAACAGTATAAAGCATACAAGAATTATTAAATGCTTACAATACCATTTGAGGCATTCTTGCTTCACATCTATTTCCCTGACTCTTGAGATCTTCCAGGCAGAAGTACCACAGTAAATATATAGCTCACTGGTTTGGAAAATATCTGTTGGCATTATCAGCTGTATGCAGGTTCCTGCAGCTCATCCCTGAATTATCTGTGCAAGAGTTGCAACATGATTTCTGACTTGTTAGCACACCAGGCAAATGTGTTTCATGTGGCACTAGCATTACCTAGTTTCACCACAAATACATAGCTAAACAAAATGCAAGACTGTGATTCACACTTTAAACAGGAATTTTGAATTATTTGTATTTTACCTTAGTGCCATTAGCTAGCAAACTGCACATATATGCGCAGTCAGCATATGAGCAGGTATGCATGCCATGCTAGAGTTATGGAGTAGAACATAACTGTGCCTTATATCAGTAAAGTGCTTCATTGAAATAGAGTGTGTCATAGACATTGGCAGAATCTAGCTTTAGTAGCATATATTTTGTGCAATCTTGTACTTATTTGCAGCTTTTCTTGCTTACTTACAAAATCATTCCCTAAGGCAGCAACGGCAGGAATTTTGCAACTTGCAAATCAATCTGGGAGCATTGAAGCAGCATTGTTAGAGGAGTGACCAGGGGAAGTACACAGCATTCCTTTGTATTAGTAATATTTAGATCACCAGCATCATGCACGTGATCCCTTAACTGGGAAAAGAGTATGGCAAAATCAGTATGCCTATGACAACAGTACTGTGGTATACATAAGTTGACTGCAGCTCCTACCAGTTTATGTAGATGGTGGAGGTAATGTACCTGGATATATACATAACTGTGTCTGTGGGAAGTCACTCACAGAAATTGAGCAAACTATGCCCCTCTATTTCATCTGGCCTACACATGCATATTTATTTTTATTTATCTTTTGTTGAATGGTTTAGTACCACTAGGCTAGTGGACTCATCAAAGGCATCCAAAAAAGGTATTGCTACTTACTAGGAGCACTTGGAGTTCACTTACTCTTTTCAATCACTAGAGGGAGAAAGAGGGATGCTGACTGTCAGGGAAAATGGGTGCAAGCAAGAGGTTTGAATCTGACTTGTGTAATATTGGATATTAGGATTTACAAAATGTTTCAGAAAGTGAAAATTTACTTAAATAGAATACTGAAACAATAGAAATGTCTGATTGTGGACTTGGATAGTGAAACACCAATGTGTTTGATATAGTAGGAACCAGATGATGAGACTGTTTTGTCTTGGGGAGAAGCTGTAAAGTGATGTATATAGGAGACTCAGATGATAGATGATGCTCTTCCATATGCTGCAGTTGCAGACAACAGCTGGAGAGAAAAACTGAGGAAGGTAGCTTCTATGGCAGCTGATGTCTTAGGTGCATCTACTGAACATGCAAGTAATTTAACAGCTGGAGGCAAAATGCCAAATGTTGCAGTTGTAGCAATGCAACAGAATGTAAGTGCACAACTCTTCTGTAGAACAGAAATGAAAAGTAAACTTGTTATTTTGGTAAATTAGTAGATAATATGATGTCAAGCTGCACAAATAATTTGTGTGGGCAATATTTTTGTACCATTGGGCTTCAAAGTACAGGAGGTTCACTTCTTTATTCATTTGGGGTAGGAGCAGCTCTATGAAATTACTTATGAATCCTTTAAGTTAATGGAAAAGTTTTGATAATAGCAACTGCAAAAATGCTGTCTTCTTTCATCTGAATTTATATTTTGTGCTATTAAACAGAAGTTAAAAAAGAAAACTGTTTGTGTCTGATATTGTGGAAGAAAAAAATGAGTGGGTATTTTATAGCAGAATGTTATAAGTTGTAATCAATTTGAAAGTTAAAAGATGACAGACATATTTGTGATGGCTCATAAGAAGCATTGGTATCTTAAAATTAATCATGTACCTAGTGCAATAAATGTAAATCCAGTCAAAGCCATCATTGTTAGATGATGAACAGAAAATGTGTTATTTTTGTAGTTCTGACATGCATTTGTTGGACTTCCAGTTAGAAGTGCCACAGTAAATATATAGCTCACTGGTTTGGAAAGTATCTGTTGGCATTATCAGCTGTATGCAGGTTCCTGCAGCTCATCCCTGAATTATCTGTGCAAGAGTTGCAACATGATTTCTGACTTGTTAGCACACCAGGCAAATGTGTTTCATGTGGCACTAGCTAAAAAATGTCTACATTCTGGGAAGGGGGTACTCATTAAAGGACCTTTATGCTGAACTACAGAAAATGTGATGAAGGATGTACATAGTTTGATTTTGAGTAGGGTGACCAAAATGTGCATGATGTTCAAATAATACGGGTTGAAAGAGTATAGCAAAAGAGCAAAATAATGATGCAATAATGGAAAGGTGAAAAATGATGACATTGAAGAGGAAGAAGAAAATATCCCTTGTAAAAGAAGTGGTGATGATGGAGTGGAAGTGAGTTTTGTGGATGAAGATATTAATGCACTATAAGGCATGGCCAAACACTGATAATGTGATGTATTGCTGGATGATGGAGGGGGAGAACACAGATCTGAAACTAGAAGCATGGGTGCAGAAGATCGTACAGCAGGGGGCAATTAATAAATAGGAACGTCCATAAAAATATTTGTAACACTGAAATGAGAAGAACAGGGTAATGTTTCAGTTTAGGCATTAACTGTGAAGTTTATAAAAATAATGCTAAAAGACTGATACTATTAAGTTGTTGGCAGAAAATTAAATGTTTGATTTGTTTATTTATTACTTAAATGAAGACCATAGATTAGAGTTTGAGATATTGTGGGAGAAATATATATTGTGGACTTTTAGGGCAGAGACTTGTCCAGAAGATGTGTTTATCTGTGGTAACAGATGTTGAAATTGTATATGTTTTTTTACAGAAATATTATGATGTTTCACTATAATGGATATGAAAAAATGAAAACAGAGTAATAATTCTGTTTTTTTACACAGATATAAAACATAGGGCAGATTTACTTCAATGCATGAAGAAGTATATTATTAATGCAAGTAGTGTAGTAGTTGACTTTATCTGCATTGTATGTAAGGAGGGGTGGAATATAATGCAATATGTGAATAGATGTTAAGCGGTGATAAATTATGATAAATTCACAGTAAAGTAGGACAGGAAGTTTACCTTTGTAAGGAGATAACTTTGTTTTCAGTTATGAAAGAATTAAAAGGAAGAAAAAATGTAGGTAGTTCATGAAATTATTGGGCTATAATGAGTTGATTGGGGGAATATAGAAATAATTAAGGAGGGAAGAGGTATTAAACATTTAAAAGGAATATGTAGAAAAGGTGGCAAAATGAAGCAAAATAAAAGAGTTACGGAGAGGTCATGAAAGTATGAAGCCCATTTGCACCTGCTGGGCTCACTGTGGATTAGCTTTTAAATGTGAATATGAAAAGGTATATCTGAAAGTAGAGGCACAATGCCATAATAGAAATACTTGTGATTCTGGAAGATTAGTTAGAGAATGTTACTATATTACTGGAAAAATTACATATAAATATGTTAAAAAAATAATTGTATGAAGAAAACATTTAATTGAAAATGTAATTTATGACATAGGTTTACATTAAATGGAAACAAAAGAATAAGTTATACCATTACAGTGAATATGTATGAAAAGAAAGGAAATGTATGTGTTACTAAATGAGGAAGTGAATGGTGTTAATAGAAAAGCAGGAATAACGAATGTAGAAAATAAGTACGTTGTACAAATACATGACAAAAGCTTGATAACTATGAGGGATTGGGGTGTTAGGTGACTAGATGTAGTAGGTTCGGAAAGTAATGCAGGCATGTGTCAGAACAATCATTTGATGGAGTATTGAATGAAGCATACATTCAGACGTTGTTGGGTATAGGCTGTTTTGTATATAAATGTAAGAAAGAATACATGTTTATTTGTTCAAGTATTATACATGGCTAGAGAATTGATTATGAAATCACAAAGAATATGAAAAGGGTTATAAACTTTATTTTGAAGAAGGGAGATAAAGGTCATTAAAGAATTGGAGATCTATTATGTTATGGAATGTTCATTACCGATTTAATTATGAGAATACGGTAAAGAGATTTGAATAAGAGTTAGGTAAGACCAAGTTGGAATGAATGCATGGTTTTAAGAGGGAAGTTCAGAACACATATTAATTATTGTAAAAGAAATAGCAGGAGATATTACAAGAGAAGAAGTGTAGTGTTTGACAAAGCAAAAGCACTCAGGCATAGTAGAAAAGCTACTAAATACATTGATAATAAACCCCTGTGTCACCTACTGCATTGACAGTTCGCTCACAGATAGGCTGCAGGAAATCAAAATATGGGAAGGTAAAATCACAGAGATCAGTCATCAGTGCAGTCCCCAAGGGTGCTGTGCTGGGACCTCTCCTGTTTGACATCTACTTTTCTGAATTAAAAGTCAATATCTCAGGACTCTGGCTAGCTAATGTTACAGATGACTGTAAGGTAGGAGCAGTCACTGAATCCCCAAATGACTTAAGCTTTCTGCAGAAACGTTTGTCTAAATCAAATAAGTGGTGCCAGAATCATAGACTGAAACTAAATGCCAAATATGCATTATTGTATCCTTCAGGAAGTCATCTATCCCATGTAAATACTGCATTGACTATACACCCCTAAGAGTTGACCCATTTATTCAGGATTTAGGGAGATATGTGGACATTGGCCAAACTTTTGACCAACATGTCCATTGTTGTAATAAACACCTTCTATAATGCACAGCTTATAAACAAATGGATTGTGTCTGGATCTCGGGATCTCATGCCCCCTTTACGCAGCCTTCATTAGTCCAGTAGTTGAATATAATGCACCCTTTGGCATCAATCTGTCTAGATGCATGCAACAACTGGAACGACCACAGAGATATCTTACTAAAGGGATACAAGACCTAAACAATATGTCTCACTTGGGCAGACTCAAAGGCCTGTCACTACCCTTGGGATCTTGCAGACTGCTAAGAGGTTACCTGTGTCTGGTATAGAAGGCATCCTCTCACCAAATGCTGATGTGTTTATTTGCAAGTCAAATGTCATCAGAGATACTTGGTTTAGGAATCTAAACCTCTTCTGCAATATTAACAAAATGGTTTAGAGGGACAGGTATATATTGCAGAGGATACCACTGCTCTGGTACAGACTCCCTTTTCACATAAAACAAAGCTCATCCCTGTCTATAATCAATTGCAACTTGGATCTATGGATGGGAAAAAAAATATTGCCCTAGGACTGTCTCCTTTACTACTAGTTATCAGAGAGAACTCCTAAATGCTTTATCCCATGCATGGACCCCCTCAAATTATCTGTGGAATAATCCCATGATCTCAGGAAGCTAATCTCTAACCAAGTGGCATAGGTTAATTTAAACACAAAAAGGGAAATTGACTAGGCTTAAAATGGCCCCCCCCCAAGGACAGCTAGCCTAGTATTTACCTATGAACCTATATGACAATTTGCTGTATACACAAATGCGGTATATGCTGGGGGATGTAGCATAACTGAAAACATTGCATTTTTATGTTCATTTTATGGCAATAGTGCGGCAAAGGTTTTGGTAAATGGATGGCTAAGTGAAGAGGTAAAGTTAATGGATGCGATAAAACAGTGATATAGAAACCACACAAGATATTATGGATGAGGCTGGACCAACCAAAAGCGCATAAATCAACAAAAAGAAGGTATATCCAGGTGACAGCAAAATATTCCAAAAAAATTCTATACTAAAACAATAAAAAGTAAAAAACAAAACAGAGATGAGTGCTTTCATGCTTCTCACAGGCATTTAATCAGATCTAAGTTAGACTTGGAACTGATGAAGCACCTGTGAGAGGTGAGAAAGTGCTCATCTCTTTGTTTTGTTTTTCATTTTTTATCGTTTTAGTAATACATTTTATAAAGTACTTTATTGAAATATTTTGCTGTGTTGGCTGGATATACCTCCTTTTTTTAAAACAGTGATGTCCCATGAGTTGTGTGTGGTTTGCAATGATTATGATTACAGTATCAGCAAAATGTTTTGGAAAGAGGAAGCAAGAGCAGTGGAAAACAGATTAGGTGTTTTATCCATTATTAATGCCTTATCCAGGTGAGCTAGTAATAGTAACTAAGAACAAGTTGTGTTTAAGGACTTGGAAAAGTTTTGAAAGCAATAAGGAAAAGAGTCATTGATTTGGGGAAGCAGTTAATAGGCTATTTACTTTTTTAATCAAAGGCAGATATATTAGCCAATAATAATATAAGCCGATAATCAGTGGGGGTAAACTCTGGAAGAAATATGCTATAAGGTGTCAATAATGGCATAGGCTCCAGAAGCTGTTAAAGATGGGTGGGGGGTGTGACAGGAGCACTTAGTGAACTAAAAAGGGTAATTTTTGTATAACTATTTGCTTGCTACCATAACATAGGTTTACCTGGAGGACATTTTAAGCTTAGCCAATTCCCTTTTGGTGCTTGAATTAACATTTTCTGATTGGTCTTAGCTATCCCCATGGCTGATAATTGTATTTTATCCCTAGTGAGAATAACTGTGATCAGACCATAGATAATTTGAGGGGGCCATGTAATGGATGCAGCATTTAAGAACTGCCTCTATCCATTAGTGGCATGAGGGGAACTCCTGGAGTACTTTTTCTATTACCCATCCTTAGATCCAAGTTGCATTTGAATATGGATGGATAAGCTTTGCTTTATTTTTATGGGTAGTCTGTTCCAGAATAGTGGTAGCCTCTGTGATATATATTGATCTCTCCACAAAATTCAGTTTAGATACCTGTACTGAGTATTTTTAATGCCATTTTACTTGCTGATGTTCAGTAGGTCCATCTATTTTATGTTGGAGGATGCTTTGTATGCCAGACATGTCACCTCTAAGCACTCTGTAGAATACTGAATATAGTAATAAATCTTTGAGGTGGTCCATGCAAGACCTATTGTTTAGGACTTCTATCCTTTTAATAAGGTATCTCTGAAGGTATTCCAATTGTTGCATGGGGCTGGACAGATACATGTCAAAGTGGGCATTATACAAAATGATTGACATAATGAGAGCTTTGTAAAGGGGGACAACAACACCTCTAGATCTAGTCACAATCGATTTGTTTATAAGCTGTGCAATACAGAAAGACTTTTTTATGACTCTGGGCACATGTTGGTCAAAGGTTAGGTCACTTTACACACAAGTTCCCAAATGCCAAACAATTGGATCAGTTCTCAGAGGGCATTGTCATGATTTTGACACCAGTTATTATTTGGGACAAACCTTCCTGCATGATGTTTAAGTCATTTGGGGATTCAATAACTTCTATCTTGCAGTCATCTCAAACTTAGCTGGCCAAAGCTCTTTGGTATTTCCTTTTACTTTTGAGATGTATATGCCAAACAAAAAAAGTCTCAGCACCGAATCCTGGGGGACTCCATTGGTGACTGGTCTCTTCCCCTGTTTTGATCTCCAGCATCCTTTGAGCCAAGTTGGCAATGCAGCTGGTGATGTAAGTGTTTACTCCTACATTATTCATCTTTTGTACTATACCTGAGTAGGGGACTGTGTCAAAAGGCTTGGCCAGGTCAAGGTAATGTGGTGTGAACTGTTTTACCTTCATCCATTTCTGTTGGTAACAAGAGTAAAGCTTAAAATTTGCCCATGATTTTGAGCTTTTCACACTTTCCTCTGGGCTGTTTTCAAACACATTTTTAGGGCCATGCATACATGTATGCGTTCCTTGATTTACCTTCCTGATTGGATTAAATTATATTCCTTGTATAATACAGCACACTTGTTAGACTTAAGTTAGAGCACATTTTAAATTTATTGTTTAAACATTTTTCCAGTAGGCAATGAAACAAAAATACATTAACCAGTAATGACAAAACTGCCCTATTCAGAACATTTCCATCATAAAGGTCTACTTCCACACACAACTACATTTTAAATGTATTGTTTGAACATTTTTCCAGTAGGCAATGAAGCAAAATGCATGCACCAATAATGACAAAACTGCCCTGTTCATAACATTTCCATGATAACAGTCTACTTCTACACACAATATATAAATACAGAATCACAATAGACTGTAAGCCATAGGCATGTTGCACAGCTTTTTGAACTTATTTTCAATTGGGGGGGCAAAAGGCCAAAAACCAGGGACACATTGTAAACATTGCGTGCATAAGTTTGGAAAGTTGCTTGCATAAAATGTTGTTACTACCATGCATTTCACTGCCAAATCATGAACCCAGAACACTGTGCACTACAGTCAGAGCAATATACCACTAAGCTAAATCAAAAGTTTCTTGAAAGACAGGAAGACAAACTTAAATGTCTATCATATCATGTAGTGAATTCAGTTCTCACTTCTCACCATAGCTCTCAACCTCTTAGTGCAAAAATACAGAACAAAGCCAATAATGGGGGAATACAGCCCCAAAATAGGGACACATTTGAAATACTGATTTTATAACCTCAGAAAATTGCTAGAATAAAATGTTTTGTTTTATCACTGCTGCAAACCAGAAATAACAGAACAAAAATGTGAGGTATAACTTCACAAGTGATGGTGGCTACAGGTACTCAGGCGCACACACACACACACACACACACACACGCACACACACACACACACACACACACACACACACACACAGACACACACAGACACACACAGAGACACACACAGACACACACACACACACACACACACACACACACACACACACACACACACACACACACTTTCTGCTCCACTCTAGCATTCAGCTTCTGTCCATTCCCCAGCTCCACTCTGTAATTAACTCCTGTTGTTCCTGCCCTACAGTCCAGATGCAGCAAATCTGCTCCATTACAGGCTTCTGAAATAAATCCCTTCTGTTTCTGCAGCAGCTTCTGAATATCCTGCCCGCAAAAAAACAGCCGGAAATACATGCGCTGACATCATCACAGGAGTTGGAGGCACAGAAAACGAAAGGGACAGAGGTATGGATGATTTGCAAAAGTGTGGGAGGCTCCCCTCCCCCCGCACTCTATGATTCCGGCGCCCATGAATAATGGTTATGAAGGAATCTTTCCTGACAGGTTGGGCATTAGTGGAAAATAATGGCCTGTCCCCCACCCCTGGCATTCTATATGTAACGTTTACTCAGATGGTCACTGTTGTGCTTATATAATGGGCTGTTAAAGTTTGAGTTTGTTTCCTTACTGATGCATACATTTGTTTTGTATTTT
Organism: Protopterus annectens; assembly: GCF_019279795.1. Lineage (NCBI taxonomy): Eukaryota > Metazoa > Chordata > Ceratodontiformes > Protopteridae > Protopterus > Protopterus annectens. The sequence goes on along the minus strand of NC_056749.1, from coordinate 655,889,166 downwards.
TGATATAGTTTTTTCTAATGCTTAAAAGTTGCTCTAGGACATGTAACTGTTCTTGGAGGAAGTATTTTATATCCAATATGTAAATTATGAAAGTACTTAATGTCGGCACATGCACGCATGCACACAGACACACACACACCCACATGTACATGCACAGTCTTTCACCATATACCAAAACAAGTGAGCATGTGCACCCCCCCCCCCACATACACACACCAAATGTATGTAGTACTTTGTTGACTGTGCATATCTCAAATGTCTTGTGATCAAACAAAGAAATATATGAGTAATACTACCAGTTTGTTTCTGGTCATTATTGTAAGATACCATCTATCTCTCCATCTACAACCTCTTTTTCTCATTTTGCACCATGCAGTTGGGGTGTCAGTTCAACAGTGACAATCAGCTAGGGGCCATGGTTAACACCGCTATATGGCTAGCCCTGTCAAGGTAGTTCTTCCACACCACACACAGACAGACACACCCTTGTAACTGGTATTGCAGTTACTTGTGTTACTTAATTTTGTTTGTTCGTTTTTCACTTCTTGCTAAACACAGCTTAATAAAAGTCACTGTTAGCAAGATGAAAAGAACAAGTAAGTCTAAGTAACTGCTGCTGCAGTTACCTGGATTAGGTTGCTGCATGTCAGTGTCTGTTTTCCGCCACTTGCTAACCACAGTTTTCTAAAAGCTAAGGATAGGGAGAGGAAAGAAAAAGGTAAATCCCCTAACTGCTGCAGCAATTACTTAATATTTAGCTAGCTAGCTATTCATTTTCCTTTTGCTACATATACCTTTTGTAAGAACTTTGGTTAGCTAAGTGAAAAGAAATGGAAAATCCAAAGAAGATTTCTGCATTGGCAGTGGGACTTGGTGGCAGGTAGACTCTATTCTACTTCACAAGGCCTTATCTGTACATTAATACCTTGTTCTGGGGATGTCAAACATTTAGTGGGGATCAGAGATTATCCAAGACCATAATCTAGCCAGTGATGTCACATAGCAGTCAGACATGTTACGATTACATAGCATTTTAGTTATGCAGGTAATTTATTTTCTCAACAAAATATTAATTCAACAGAACAATGTTATCACTTCAGCTTGTGCTAAAACTCATTGACATAGACTTGAAAGTACAATGCATTATGAAATAGATACACTTTTGAAATGGCAAAGCTATACAATAATTGTAATCTGGCAATATCTGTAGTATAAAATCCCAACTATGCTTATCTTCATGTCTCCTCTCCTTAAAAGAAGGGAAATCTCTATTTTAAAGCTAGAAAGATTGTAAGAGCGCAATTGATGTATCATACATTCAACACTCTAGACTCATCCTTTCAATGCATGCTGTTAAAATTAACAATTAATATGGTTATTTACAAAACAACAAAATGAAAACATTGCTTGCAAGACACATTTATCAAGCAACTGCACAGCTGCTTTTCTGCCCATATTACTCTGTCACAATTTTCATAATGATTCAGCACTCTGATTTTACATGCACTTTGGGTCACTTGTTAAATTAGAAACTGGAACTTGAAATGGAATTTGATCCTATGGAAGGAAAACTCTGAGATAATCTGTTATACTTATAATTGCTATTTTTATAATTAGTAAAACTCGCAAAGAGCAGTATGTGAAGGGGGGGGGGGCTAAGTCTGAACACTACAATACCGGAAACACTCAGTGTGTTTATTGCCTTATGTTCTTCTTCTAAGTCACATAACCTGTAAAGCATATAGCCTGTGGCATTAGACCTTAGAACATCAATGGACAGCTGTTAGTTACACAATAATACACACCCTGCTAGTCATTATCACGTGCTTATTGTTGCCACTGTTTTGCTTTCAATAAAGATTTGATATTTAAAACATGATCCAGTCCTGGATAGTACTTGCCATCTGAATTCTTTGTTTTCTTATTCCTTATTTATGATATCAACTCCAATAACATCAGCTTTTACCTGATCAGCAACAGTAAAAACAAACATCCTAAAATCTTTACAAATTAAACAAAATTTTGTTAGTGCATTACTTAGATGTTTAGTTTTAATAGACCGAATGTGTTCATATATTCTTGATTCAGTAAAGAACAAAAGCACATTGACCGTTTCTTGGTGCAGTGGGGTGCAGACTTTTATTTTTATATTTACTAGGGAAAACAGACTCAACAGGATCAGGAACATTCACCCATGATTGTTTCAACTAGAAAGCATATAGTCTGTTATTACAAGCAGCTGGTTTTGAACTCACACCTTTTCCTTGGATATTTGAATGAGGAAGCACACTTGGAGATTCAGTACTTCTGTATAAGTATTTACTTGAATCACTGGAAACATCTAGTATGCGAAATACTTTTGCATTGACTAATTTAGGTGGTGTGCTTCCTAATGCAGGTAGAATGAACCTTTCTCATACAACTGCATCATTAAGGGTTTTTTAAGATCAGCACATACATTAATCAAACCAAGTTCCACCAAACATTCCAATATTGACTTTGTTTATACTGGCAAGTAAGTGTAATTTACATGCTGCAGCCCTGCTGAGCAGATCTTTTATCAATAGACCATACAACACTTAAACCTAAAACTCATACCTGTGTCCCTTACAGCCAGACATAGTGTGAAATTTGCCAACACACTTGGATTTGCATTTAGGGCTATCAGTTACAGTCCCTGCATTACGTAAGTTGTGGACACTTAGAGAAACTTCAGTGTTAAGACTCAAGTTTCTTTTTTTTTTGTTTTCTTCAAATATTTTTTTATTAAATTTAAACATATGAAATTATTACATACATTCTTATGTAAGTTTTAAATAGATAACTATATACAATATTTACATATGGCCTAATATGAGAAATATTTCACAAGACAGAAATAATGAAACTGTTCATTTACCAATATACTTCGGAATATTTAAATAACATTCAGTTAAAATTATAAAGAATGAGTTGTTTTAAGAGTTTCTATTAAACAAAATACTTTGATCCAAGGATTATCAGTCCATTTCCTGGGGTAAAGTCTTGTTTCCTTGACATTTATTTCTGTGAAAGCTGATTCTTCCAGTAATAATATAAACTCTTCAAAGGTGGTTGATGCAATTGATTTCCATTTTCTAGTTAAACATTTTCTTGCCACTGCTAAAATAGTCAAGACGAGATAAAGATTGTGTCTCGTCATAGTATTCATGCCATTTACATTCAATAAAATTAGAGGTTTGGATAAAGTAAATGTATCTGAAAATAAAGGTTGACAAAATGTACCTATGTCAACCCAATACTTATTAATTTTATTACAGCTATAAATAATGTGTTCCCAATTGGCTGAGCATTCCATAGAACATCTCTAACAAACAGTGACAGATGATTGTATTTTGGCAACTTTGTTGTGAGTATAAAAAGCTCTGTGTAAGAATTTCCATGTAAAGATTTTCCACAATTGCACATTAGAAGTTAATTTCACAGAGAATAATAGATTGGATTTGACTTCTGGGGACAAATTTAAAATGTGACCTTTATTAATAAATTTCCAAAATTTTTGTTTGGGTATAGTTTTGTAGTTTATTAGAATTTTGTAAAGATTAGAGATTAAATTATGCCAATTCTGATTATTGTAATTCAGATTTTGAATATGGAAAATCATCTTAGGTTTAGTTTTAAATGAAGAGTTGTTTATTATTCTACAAAGATCTTGAGTGTGAGAATGAATATTATGTAAAATAATCCAATCAGAGTCTGAGATATTATAAATATTTTTTATTTCATGAGTCTGTAGTACTGTTAAGTCTTTTATGCAGTGTTGCCAGCAAATAAATTGTTTAGAATCCCAGTCTTGAAAAACATTTTTGTGAATTCTGTTGGTATAATTTTTAGAAATCCTGAAGGGGATTAATAAATCCCACCAGAGTTTAACACCTAGATTTGAGTTTATAAATGTTTTGATATTACTATAAATATGATTTATTATGTTTACTTTGGTAGGTTTTGCAATATTATATTGTAAATTAATGCCAAGTATATACCATAGATTGACGTTTTGATTAACCACTAAGAAATTACCAGCTAATTTGTTTTTATTTAAGAAAATGATTGTATGAAGGGATTTCCATGCAGATGAGAAATTAGGATCTAACTAATTATTGGCTAATTTGAGAATAGAAGCTGCAATATAGGAATTTAGATCTGGAAAGTTTATCCCCCCCTGTTCCCAGGGTCTAATGTGATGACAGAGTGCAATTCTGTTTCTTTTTGGAAACCATAAGAAATGTAATAAAATGTTGTTAAAGTCATTTAATATCATTTTATTTGGAGGCACGGGAATGGCTTGGACAATATAATTTATTTTTGTGAGTAAGGACATCTTTATTAATTGTAGTCTGTCTTCAAAATTTAAAAATAGTTTGTTCCATTTTTCTATTAGTGATTTTATAGTAGAAAAAGTATTTGTATAATTTGTGGTTAACTGTTGTATTTATGTTATCACATAAGGTTATTCCTAAGTAATTTATGGATGATACTATTGTACCAATTATGTGATTTGAGTTAAAATGTGTTGTGTTTTCTATTTAATATCATATATCTATTTTTATTACTTATTCTTAAGCCTGGATTAAGATAAAATTTAGAAGTTTGGAAATCCAATATTTTGATAGATTCATCTGAAGCTCCCAAAGTTAGAAGAATGTCATCTGCAAAAAGCATAATTTTAGAGTTGAATTGTCCATGTATTTTAATAGCAATTATTTTGGGGAATTGATGGATAGTAATTGCAAATATTTCAGTGGCTAAGGCAAATAGAACAGGGGATAGTGGACAGCCCTGTTTAGTTCCTTTGGTAATTTTTATGGCTTCTGAAGTAAATGGACCAAGTTTTACATAAGTAAGGTTGTTACTATATAGTCTTTTTACCAAATGTATAAATTGGGGGGAAAATCTAAAATTTCTAGTGATTTAAAAAGAACAGTCCACTGTAATGTGTCAAATGCTTTTTCAATATCAAAAGCAATTAAAAGAGCCTCTTGATTATCTCTATTAATAACATCTATAAGAGTGAGAATCCTTTGAATATTGTCATGTGTTTGTTGTGAATATAGCCTGTTTGATCTTCATGTATGATGTTTATTAAGGATTTCTTGATCCTTTTTACTAAGATGGAAGTAAAGATTTTATAATTATTAAGAAGTGAAATAGGTCTATAAGAACTGCACAAAGTTGAATTTTTATTTTCCTTTAAGATAGGATTAATTAGAGAATATCTCCAAGAGGGAGGAACCAAATGTTAAGAATGAATTATATTTAGAGCATTATGAAATAAAGTTAAGGCAGGAGTTGGTAGTAATTTATATAATTCAATTATGATTCCATCTATTCCAGGAGCTTTGTTATTTTTGCTTTGCTTAATTTTATCAACTGTCCCTTTTAATGAAATTTGTTGTTGTAAGTCTAATTTTATTTTCTCTAGTAATTTATTTATATTATAAATGTTTATATCTAAATCTATAGAATTTGAATTAAGAGGAATTTTGGTTTGAAGATCAAAATAATGATGTTTAAAAGCATAAAGAATATCACTAATATCTGAAATTGCTCTGTTATTTTTACCCTTGTGTATAATTTTTCTGATACTATTTTCCATGGATTTTTTTTATTCTCATTGATAAATTATGTGTATGTATAGGAGACATCGAGTATGAGTGAATTTTTATTTTTTCTAAAGCCAAATTGGTCTTGTGTTAATATTTCATTATATTTTTAATTTAGCTGATCTATTCATTCTTTTTCTTAGTGAATGCATCAACAGAATCATCTATGTTTATATTAATTAATTGTTTTTGTATATTTTGCAGTTCTTATTCCCATAAAATTACTGTATTTATATCTACTGAATGGTTAGTTTCTAGAAAATTTATTTCTGAATTTAACCATGGTTTGAATTGCTTTAAATTAATAATATAGGCAGGAATTCTAGTTATTGGATTTAGTTTTTTTAAAGTAAGATTCCATTTTAAGAATAAGGGAATTATGATCTGAAAAAGGACATGGTAAAATTTTAAAATTAATTATTTTTGTGTTTAGATTTTGGGATATATAAAGTTTGTTGATTCTAGTTTGAGTTTTGAATCTATAATTTCTATGCAAATATAGTAAAGAGGTATTTTCTTTATATGCAAAGGTGTGAATCAGATTTAAGCTACTCATCCAGTTTTTAAGAGCTTTCTCTATTGGAGATAGACAAATAGGTCTACTATTTGTAGTCTCAGAAATGTCTATAATGCCATTAAAATCTCCACCTAGAATTAGGACCCCTTTTTGAACTGTATTAATTAGATTTATATGTTTCTTCATTGTTGTCATTCCTTTACCTGGAAACCAGTAAATATTAGCTAGAGTCCAAATTCTATTATTATATTTTATTATTACTATTATTAGTAGTCCTTCCTTATCTTCAAACTTAAATATAATTTGAGGCATAGTGAAATGTTTTTTTGTGTGATATAATGGTACCTCTTGTTTTTTTTCTTGTAAGATGAGTGTGATAATATTGTATATGCCTTGGGATTCCACATGAATTTATCACTAGCCTTAAAATGGGATTCTTGTAAAAACATTACTTGTATCTTGGAAATGAAGTAATAATGAGAAGCGGAAGGAAACAGGAATTGCCCAAGTCCAAAGTCCACACTCCACAAAATATGCACTACAGTCACCAACAGTAAAAAACAGTGGAAATCAATAAAAAGGCACCAAACAGAAGGCAGTAATATAAATAGCAGAACTCCTTTATTGTAGTCGACAAGGTAAACGCTTTCACTGTAATAGCTTCATCAGACCAGATAACAACTACAAACACACAGCCTATTTAAATACATTCGTAATAGGTATAGCCAATAAAAATCTGACAATTATATGTTTAATTAACTGTCAGGAACGAACAAAGCTTCACACTAATGAAAAACCTACATAAATAATAAATCTAAAATACATATCATTATACAAAAACTGTATAAAGAAGAACATGAAAACTATATAGTTAACATCCATTCATATAAAAGCATAATATATATATATATAAAACTTTCATAGCCAAATATATTCACATACACCACATAAAACATTGCATAATACATCATTACTTAAACAATCTCCTTTTCTTTAAAATAGGCTTAATAGAGGCCCTCTCATTCAAACCCTTGCCCCAATCTGCATGGAGGATAATTATTCATCGGGCTTCCCTGTATTCTGTATGTGTATATTTATCACCCCCTCTACTACTCAACTGAATTGTCTCAATAACTCTAAAACAGAAAATATGAGAAGTGTCAAACTCTAACACATGTTTTGACAAAGCATTATGCAAGGAACCTTTCCTAATATGATACAGATGTTCCCTCATCCTGTTGCGTAGAGTTCTATTAGTTTTACCAATGTAAAACGCTTGACATAGGGAACATTCTGCTAAATAAACCAAATTGGCTGTCTTGCAGTCTGCATGAGCATGAATCTTAAATTCCTTATGTAAATCAGGATGCATAAAAATGGGAGAGGTGTTAATATACTGACAAAAACTGCAACTATCACAAGGTAGTGTAGATCCAAGGGATGCTGACATAGAACTCACATTCCTATCATAGCATAACCATCTCTTCAGGTTCTTGCAATTTCTAAACCTAAAAATAGGTTTCTCACCTACAGTCCTGCACATGTCATGGTCCACTTGCAAGATAGACCAATGATTACTAAACAACTTAGTCACATCACTGTGATCACATGTATAAAACAAGGGAACCTTCACCTCACAAATATCAGAATGTTGTCTCCTATCAATGTTCAGGTCAATATGTCACGCATTTTACGTTGCTGAAACTAAAAGAACTCTATATGACAGAATAAAGAAATTAAGAAATTATAATTAAATACATATTTTATAAGAAAATAATTAATCATAGAAAACAGTTTCAAACATGGAGTGAAAGTCACCCCTAATCTGATAGATGTGATTAACTCTATCAGATTATCCATCAAACCAAAAGATGAATCAAACAAAGTGAGCTTGTGCTCTGATATGAATGCAGGATAAACATAATGTAAGTTAATTAAAGTTATTAATAGAAGAAAGTGATTGATATCCTATTTTCTTTATGCAAAAATGTGAAAAAGAGTTCATGTGTATAACTCTCTAAACAATAATAAAATAACTATATCTTACCCTGAATAAACCTAAAAAAGGGATTGCTGAGTTCTAATAATAACATGAAATCAAGACATAAGCATGCAAACAAAGTTGCTTAAATGTGACATGACATCTCACCATAAAATTAAATATTACTAACTAATAGTATTAATATGAACTAATAATATCTTAACATATTTAATTTGTTTTTAGTGTCATTTTATTATATGCACACAAACAGTTCAAATACATTACTAGATAATTATAATATGGTAGAGAGACATATCATACAACTACAAAGTTTAAAAGTAAAAGTAATTTCAGAAGACTGAGATCAATTAGATTTTTAAATAGCATTTATCATAGGTAGCAAGCATAATATCTATCTGATTAATACAGATTCTCACTTTTATGTCTTTGCTACTCACTACTGTTTTCAAACCCAATTCTAAAAGAAGCTGAGCTGATAAGATAGGATAGAATGCATGGGTCATATATAACTATATCAAAAACATCATAACATTAGACAACCTGTACTACTTATCTTAGATTATCATAAATTTCAGAAGAGAGACATCCATAAAGGGAGCTTGTTTAATGTTAGTAGTAAGGACATACACTGAAAACTGAACATGTTGAAAAGCTACCAATTAAGAATTTTAACTTAGTTTTGTTATTAAGATTACACAAATGGCTTCTAGCACAAATTTAATTATAAAACTTTCTTGAAAGTTAAATGATTTCCTCTATATAGCAAATAAACATCAAAAAATAAATTTCTAGAGGTGAATAATTAAACTTTACCATACCTGACAAAGCACTATGTTGAGTTAGAATACCTTCCTTAGTTATTTATTTGAGATTATTTAAATATATTTGGCAAGATATCAAAACATTCAGCTCTACAAATAAATTAAATACTGATCCTAGATTCCACAAACCTTGTCCATTTCCATATATAGTCAGACCTGAAAATGAACTGAAATCACAGAAACCAAAAAATGCTGAATTTCTGAACATTTTTAGATGACTGTATTTATGTGGATTACATGTTCTTTTTCTTCATTATCCCATGGTTGTACGCTGAAGTGTCTTTGCATTTATTCATTTCAGAAGCATTTTTGTATTACAAATAGAAGAGGGGTAATTAAATGATTAACAAAGCTAGAATTTCCATTCCATACCTTCAAATGAAGAAAGGCAAATAATATTGAGAGTGTTTGACCAATAACAAGCTTAAAGATTTGCTTCAGTTCAACAAATGAAATTAAATTTAAACTAGATGTCTATGAGAAGGTCATAAAAGAAACATTACAAATCCAGGATTAAATAAGCAGAGACAGCACAAATTGGTCAAGCAATCAGAAAGATCCCAAAAAGCATTCCGTACAATATAGATCAAGTTGTTCATGCACTCGTAACTGCAACAAGATCACATGGTATGTAAATAAAATGATGACAGTTGATATTCTACTATCAATTAAATACCCTGCTTCTAAAACAGAAACAAAGACATTAGTGTACATCAGAGTTCATGTTAGTCAGCAAGTGTCTGCAACAAACTCTTCCTCTATGTTTTGTAGATGCTAAACAATTAAGAAAATTAAATATTAAGGGGAAATATTACTGGACATCTATACAACCAACCCTCAAGCCCAAATGTGTGAGGACAAAACAGACTAATATTTCATTATCCGGTTTTCTGACTAGACATAGTTAATAAATCATGCTTTTTATACTTTTTATAATAGTAAGTATAACTAATCAAAACGAATAATTGGAGTATGTTGGTCATGTAGTGTGATTTTCTATGAGTACCAGACAACTTCAAAAATAATGAGTGATGAGGGGGTCTTCATAAAGTTGTGTGAAGGTGTAAATCAAATCTGAAAACAGTAAGGAGTGGGAAGATATTTTAAACATGAAAACCATTACAAAACAAAAAGTGGATGTTCTTTTCATTGCAGAATGTGTCCCATATCAACAATGGGCAAGAAACTTAAAAAAAAAACAGAATACAACTAATTAGTAAAATAAATCAAATAACTTTAAAACATTGCTACTAGAAAAAGAAAGAAAAGAAAAAGCATTGTAATTGTCACATCATGTAAATAGAGAGACACGTCTTTGCAACAGTGCTAGGTTAGTGTTATTAGCTTAAAAGGTTAGTGATTAGTGAATTGAATAGACATCCGAGTATGATTCAAAGCTCAACCACAACAGACATAGCCCTACATTTATGTATGTTTAGAGATTTAGATATCTAGAAATTATGAAATGCTATATGTATAAAGCAAGATGTCAAGAAAATCCTGTAATATATTAAAAAGTAAAAAAAAAAAACATATAAGAATACATACTTTTTTCTCTCTGTTCAGAAAATTAAAATTCAATATTTAGTAGATACTTTGAGAGATTTGGAAGAAGTATAGCTTTTAAGCTCAGTTTTCTGTTTCTTTTTCCCCACTTCCAACCATCACTTGAGTTTCTTGAATAAGAATATTCATGTACAAATCTGCTTTAATTTCAGACAGTATTGACTGAACACATGCATAGCATCTTCAAAACATTAGTTTCACTTTTCTTTTCAGAAGTTACTTCTTTAACTTTGCATTGCAAATAACAGCAAAATGGCCCAGCTCTTTACATTTCTTGCACCTTATACCACATGTAACACATGGCTCTGACTTGGCATCATAACAGCTACACCCTGTGTATTTGCCAAGTTTGCATTTGCTCTGCTTCTCATGAATTTGGTTCATTTAAACAGAATTATTATCATTACTTCTGCATTTTACCTCACACACCTCATTCGTTGTGCTTAAATTATAATTTTGCTTCTAGACTAATTATGCATTTTTGGCAATTTGTATTATCCTTTTAAATTTCAATCTACTTCAGCTTGTAACTGTTGATGCACTTCTATATCAGCCAACCCTGTCTCAATTCTTTTATCTGTTCATCTGTTGTGCCATTAAACCCGCTATTTTCATCCAGTTCATACAGCTGCTTTTTCAAAGCATCAACTCATTCACTTTTGGCTTGTACACACTTGTTGAAGAATAAACTTCCATGTATTATATTTCTGTTACAAAAAAAATTTCAATGAGTTTACTAATTACTGACTCAAATATAATGCTCTGGCCTTTAACTGTATATTGCCTCCTTTCCTGTGTAGTACAACAAGGCGTCTACCTGCATTTCATACACTACTTTATCTCATTTCGTTGCCAATTTAAACCATTTGAAACTTAGATGTCAATTCCAAATGTCTTGTTCTCAGTGTAAGTAACTTATTCTTGTGTAAGCCTGCCTTAGACTTAGGGCTTAGACCACAGTAAGTCACTTCCACTGAAAGCAAATCTTTTGGAATCAGGGAAAGCTTACACAGGAGTAAATCACTTACATTCCACCACCCAGGGGGTTGCAACAGTCGATTTCTGCACTACATATGATGTGGGTGTACACAGCAGCTAACTAGAAGTCCCTAGTACCATGCAGGGAACTGATCAGGCCCTGATATATATGCAGTGGGCAGAGTTCTAATCCAGGCACTGTCAGCAACTACCTACACTGATGTAGAAAAGACTGATGCCCTGCATAGCCTCCATGAATATGTTTCCCAGCAGTGGTGATGCCTACGAAAGGCAAAGACATCCATGGAAAATGCCCTGGAAAGACTTTTGAGGTCTTTGTTGGCACGCAGTGGTACCAAGTCCACCTCCATGCGGAGGATACTTTTTGACACTCAGTGCACTACGTGGCAGTCTCATCTGTGGCTAGATGGGTATGCAACCTCAGAGTGGCCACTTAAGATTGCTATCACAGGAAACATATTAGTGCATGACAGTCTAGGAATATCAGCATCTGCCTCTCTGTGTAGTGAGATGCACAGACCCTTGTAGAGCAACACACATTGGTGGCAGATGCCCATACATGTCCCATTCCATCAGTAGTACCACATCAGTGTTACACAGTCCTTCTAGTACTGCTACACCCAGCTACAGTTGTGGTACACAGCACAATTCTATACTGGCTTACTCACTCTGTCCACCTTTCCCTTCCACAATACCCTTGCCCCCTTGTCTCTGCAACCTGTAAACCTTCCTGGGTGTGGTTTCACCTACATCAGTGTGTCTTTCAGTACCTGTGGAAATAACAAAGGCTGTGATTCCAACTAATCGTCCCTCCTTTGTGGTCTAAGTAGAGATGTCTTATGCACAGTCTAATTTAACCATGTACTAATAGCCCAGCATAGCCTTTACATACCATTACATGCCTCATGGCCCAGCTGCTTTGTACATTCTATGATTTTATGATATGAGTCTATTATCATGAAGTGGCACAAAAACAGCAGACCGTTAATGGTCTGATGAAGCTTATGTGAAAACGCTTACCTTATATATCTATTAAAAAACGGTATTTGCTTTTATTAACAATGAATACATCATTTTGTTTACATGCATGGTTTGTGATGGAATTGCTGCAGAGCCTTGGTTAGCTCTTTGCTGTCTTACTTGGAGTGTTTACTTTGTCTAGGGCCATGTTGTTTGAGTTGAAAACAGCATCATTCTTGTAATTTATTTAGGTGAACTGAAGATTAATTATTTCCAAACACTTTAGTCCCTGATGCTATTTTGTTTTAACCTTTTCAAGATCCATTTTGAAGTCTGATGTATTAATAAGACTTTCTTTTGTGAATGCTGAACACGGATCATTTTAGAAAGACTTTGCATTTTGTAATATTGCACTTTATTGGATTTGGCAGGTGTAGGAATGGCTCCTTTGAGACAGTTAAAATAATTTTAATGCTTTTCCTGAGCACTGTGTAATTAAATATGGATTTCTGTTGGATGAGTAGTGTGATCAAATTTACGATATCATAAGGGCAAAGCAGTTATTTTTTTGGATGCCAAGGATAAGCACATTAAAGTTAAGTAATGAGTTTCTACTCCTTATTCAGTATCTGCTGCTTAACAGATTTCAGGAAACATTTAATATATAAAATCTGCTTTTACATCTTCCAAGTAGCAAAGTCACTGTAATGTCTTTTAGTCATTTTCATTGTCTTAGACTGAGGTGAGTAGAGCTTTTGGTATAATGCTCTTTGTCTCTTGAACTATTCATAGAGAATGAAGTACTTTTCTGTTTGTAGTCACATGTCACAGCTGAGCTTTCATATATGTAGACTGAAGTAACAAAAGGTTAGGAACCTCTCACTTTAACCTTGAACTTAAGCCACCTGTAAATAAACAGAGAATGCTAGCAATATGGCATAGCTTAGAAATTATGCTTGTTATCAGAGGACTCTGGCTATTCAAAGTGTACACGCCCATCAGTTTGTGCCATGATTTGTTCTGCCCAAAGGTGATGTGTCAGGAAGGAGGTACATATGACAGAAACAGTTCTCAGAATATTCTAAGGGTGAATGAATGAAGCAATGACTGAGGGAAAGTTCGCTGTGACTGAAGGATTGTAGTCAAAATGTTAGGAGTTGGATTGAGCATAAAATTAGCATATATGACAGAAGCTACACAGGGAGACATAATAAGCAGGAAACTGTGTAATATCTTATGTTTGGAAGGATGTTTAAGATAAGTTGTGAGGCACTGTTCACTGACACTGGAATGAGCAAATTTGTTAGGACTGCGCAGTGGTGCAGCGGTAACATTGTCACCTCACAGCAAGAGGTTCTCTGGTTCAATTCTCAGCTGGGGTTCCTTCTGTGTGGAGTCTGCATGTCCTCCCTGCATTCATGTGGGTTTCCTCCCACGTTACAAAGACAGGCATCTGAAGCATTTCTCCCTGGGCCTCTGCTGAAAATTGGCTTCGTTCCAAGTCGGACTTTCCCAGTTAACAAATGTTAAATAAAAAATGAATTAATTAATAAGGAGCAAGAAAGAGAAAGACTGTAAACATAAGCAAGATTGGAGGGAAATGAGACATATATTAGGCACAGGGATTTTACATGTCCTGTGATTATTGAGTCAAAAACAGAACATATAAAACAACCCACTTCATCTTAGCTAGCTACTGGTGGGATGTGTGTGCTTTAGCTACAGTTAAACACTGAACAAATGCACATACACACAGTTAATTATTTATTGAATGACTGTATTCATTTTTATCTGAATTTGTTTTCAGAGTACATTATATCTGAACTTACAGATGTATACTATGATGATTAGAATGATACAAAGACCTCAGGAAATAATTCTAAATACAGTGAGATTCTGTTGAAGCATTGCACATGTACAGGCAGTTTAAACCTTAGAAATAAACATGTTGTGGTATGTGGTTACATTACGTGCAATATGAGTAGTGATAAAGTGATGGCAAACCTTTTGGGTCTGGCATGTAAAAAGCTTGTGACACAAAATAATTCAGTGCAATTCACGTAAGCAATGAATGCAAAAGCAGTGTCTTTGGTAACTTGGGTGTTGGTGACCGCTGGCATGTCACCCAAAACATTGTGACTGCATCACCTTTGACACGCGTGTCATAGGTTTGCCATCACTGTATAGGAGGAGGAAAAGAAAAACAGGAGATAGGGAGAAAAAGGAGGTGAGTAGAAATGGAAGGCTGAAGATAAATGTAGTTTGGATCCAAGCTAATTTATCCAGAGAAGTCGGTTGGGGGGTGTTTGTGGACAGAGGAGATTAGGATGGTAAAGTTGGCTAGGGGGTTGTTGCTGTGCTGTTGGCTAGGGAGTTGTTGCTGTGCTGCAGTTGAGGAAGGGTTGAGGCTATGGCAAAAGGGTTGGTTAGGGTAGGGAGGAGTTAGCTAAGTTTTGTGCTGTGTCGGGGGGGGGGGGTGTAGAATTCAGATTCGGCACGAACTTGCTGAACTCGGTCAGCAAGTTAGGCTCAAGATAACCAGTGTAGGTATTTGGATCAAGGTAGACCTCTGATTATTTTTGGATTTAGTTTGGAGTATTTTTTTCTTGCTCTTCTTTTTGGATGTTTGTATTACAGCTCTGTTTTATAAGGATCAGTGGCTTCTGTGGGACAGGCATGTGTTAGACTTTAAAGAATTAGATTCCTTATTCTGTTCAGCATTGCATTTTAATTCTTTTGGATGCTGTTGTGTGCATGTGCTTGGAAGAGGGATGTTTTTGTTCTTATGTTAGTCATGGGGGATGGTGGTGGTTGTATTTCTGGTTGCACTGCATATGGGGTGTTTTTTGTTCTGGGTTTTTATCTGTTATATTGTCAGTGGTGACTTGGTTAGTTTCGTCTCTTGTTGTGACTGGTTCGGGCATGTTTCTATTGTGGGTTGAGGGTGGTTGGTTAATTTTTATTTTGTATTTGTTGTTCCTTCAGTTTCACAGTTTCTTTTACAGTTATGCAGTAGTTCACTACTTGTCAGCCTGGGTTTTCAGCTTGGTTCACTCTGGCTTCTTCTTTCCTGTCTACACTGGCTTGCCACTTTCAGTTATGGCTGTTTGAGGGCTGTAAAGCACCCACATGTAGTGGTTTGCTGCACATGTGCAGTGAGTCTGGGGATGCTCAACTGTTAGATAAGCAGTTGGGTTTGGTGCGCTTACCATTTCATTGTCCTACTTACTTCTCAATTGTCTGTTTTTCACAGATGTCAGGATTTTGTAGAATATTTTTGGTCAAGTCTTCCTGAACTGCGTGGCTTTCTGAAGAATCGCAGAGGATCAAAAGCAGTAAATAATGGCACACATTTAATTGCAGACATTAGGCCATTCACAAATGCATACTAACACATAACTGAGTAGTTAGCGACTGGTTACATTACAAGAGGAAGACAAAGAAGTGTCCCTAATTTGTAGTCCCTTGTTTCCCCTGTCTTCATTGTGTCCATAGTTCTGTGCTAAGAAGTCATCAGTCAGCTGTGATGTTGATGGTCCAGCTATCAGAGTGAGTTTGGATCTGGTTACAGGTAATGATATTATGTCAGAGTTTAGTGTACTTAATGTGGAATTGATGGCTCCTGGGGGTGGGGTCTCTGTGAGGGAAAGTCTAAGTGAAGTGTTTCAAAACATTGATGTGGATGGAGAGGATGACTGGTACCACTTAGAAGTGGTGGAGGAGGTGTGGAGTTATGTGCTGGGTCGGGATGATAGAGTTTCATTGTTGGGGAGTGTAGGTTCGACTGGGGGTCTGGGTGATTCATCAGCGTGAGATGTGGGCTCAAATTTTGGGATTCACCAGGAGACTGGTTGGCTACTCAGACATTGATAAACACAGAATAAGGGGTTTTCCTTATCCCACATATCCTTACATCAGTTAAAGACAAGATATGGAAAGGTGAATATGTTGACATGTTTGAATTAATTGATGCAGAGGGTATGCATCATTTGGTGGAAGCTTACACATCATGTAATAAGGATCTTTTGGCAGTGTTGGCGGTGTTTGGTTGGCTGAGGGCTGGAAAGTTTAGAGCTAGTATATGGGGACAACTGGGTACTTGGTTTTATGTATTATATGGAGGTCTACTTAAGGAAGGATAGTTCACAGGGTTTACCTATTTTAGCTTATTTCTTAATGATTCATGAGGTTCAGTGGTTACATTCCAGAAACATGTGGATGTGATATGATCAGCGCTTCTGGAAATGGAATCAGTTGTTGAAATGGGAAGTGAGGCACCCAGATATTTGGCTCACCAGGATCTTAGATAGTTTGGATGGCTTGGTAGGTTGGGGGGTGAGACAGGTGTGTTATGTTGGGCATTCAATGTGGGTAGGCTTACATGATCTGTACTCAGATTTCCAGATGTCAAAACGCACTGCACATTCATGCAGTTTTTCACATATTTGTTAGATCTGTTCTGTGGTGCACATGGCATCACAGTGTGTCTTTTGGGAGAGGAATCCAACACATGTGGGTAGCGTCTTAACCAATATTGGGTCCTCTCCTTGCCAGAAGGTCTTCAGGTGTATAGAAAACATTGTATTTTTGGGGGCAGAGGAGAAGTACAGGCATTTGTAAAGTACTGATGTATCCATAGTGTGCTCTGCTGGAAGAGAACAGAAAGATATATACATTATTTAAACTGTTTGAATGTATATAATTTAATAGTGGAAACTGGAACACATGAAGTTAACTTCAGACCAGCAAAGCTTCAGAAAAAATACCCGAAATAAAATTACTTTACGGCAGCAAGAGACAGGATGTCTTTACTCCGGAGCTCTCTGCTTTGTCTTTAAGGAGAAATAATTATGAGGCTTGAGATGTGGAAGGATGTAATTGTTTTATGACTTCCAACATCTGACAAAGATCTGAGAGCTATGTATTTTCACAGGTAGATACTAAATATTGCTAGCTTCCGGCGGTGGGAGGTTTCATCTGGGATAGAGTCAGATGACAAGAAATTATGCCATTCTGCAAGCTATCCCAGCAGTAATATTTGAGATATTAATTTAAGAAGTCTGAGAGAGAGAGAGACAGCATTCTGTATTCTGTCTTGAACCTGACAACTACTACTAGAAGATCCATTCACCATGTCTACCATGATTTTGAGTAAGTTAACTAGGGCATAGTAATGATCTTTGATTCAGTCAGAAATATAGTGAAACACAGTTTAAATGTTTTCTTTATTTATTTGAGACTGTCCTGCAAAGTTGTTTTAAATATTTCCTGTGATTTTGAACTCTGATGTCACTGTGAATATATACTGAGTATTTTCTAGTTCTTTTATTATTAAATATATTTAAACCTTTCATTGTGGTGGACCTCTGTAAGAGATATTTAAGTTTTCAGAGTACTTGCATATTTATTTGGTGGCACTGTCCAGGCCACTCCTAATAGCCTTGCTCTTGGTCAAACTACCATTTGTATTAATATTAATACACAGTAAGATCAGACACCCTTTGTTAAGGGCCTTAAAGTAGTTGGCTGGTGGCAGTGATAAGTACCTTATAGTCTGAGCAAAAGGGGGCATTGCTAGTAAACCTGTGCTACCCTTTCCCAGGTGTGTGTGCATATATAAATCAAACCTTAAAGAGTGTGTGTGTCATCTACTTGGGCAGCGACACAAAGTACTGGTTGGACAGTGAGGGTGCTGGATGTCTTGGCTTGGCCACTTAGCTGAGATGTCAACTCTATAGCTATGCCAGTGTGGAGTCTTACTGGGGATCTAGAGAAAGAGAGAGAAACCAGCCCCATACTGACTGTGATCTCTGCTCTTAAGGAAAATTGCACTTGATGCAGAGAGCTGCATCTGGAAATGCTGTGTGTACACCTTGTCATCCTCTCAGTATGCATCCCCCACTTTTGCCATTGGTGAAGATTAAGGCTTCTTGATTACTGGTCCAGTGGTAGAATCACCACATCACATATTAGGATTCAGTGGTGTGGAAATTGAACTCCTGTAAGCCATAAACAGTGGTCACTAAAGAAGGTGTTTGTACTGTCAAGCAGCCACACAGTGAATATTCAAAATTTCATATCACAACAGTTTGATTTATTTTTTGTTAACTTGGTTAGTCAGGAAAAGCAGGGAAGGATGTCAGCAGAGGATTATGGTAAGCTGACAAGGAGACAGTTGGCTGGAATGTGCCAAGCCAAAGGACAGGTGCATGCCAACCTGACTTAAGCAGAAATGATTGCAGCCATAGTCACAGCTGCATCACAGTCCGACAACCAGGAGGACAACCAGGCTGATCTTGGAGATGTACAACTCTCAGAAAATGGACAGTTCAACCTTGCCTCAGAGGACTTAAAAATATGTCTGGAGTTAGAGACTTAAACAGGAGGCCAAATGATTGGAAATAGATTCATCAGAGAGACTGCAGCATTTGGAGGCTGAAGAAAATGAGAGGTAGAGGCAACAGGAAAAGTAAATGCTGACTCTCTGCCAGGGTTGTGGAGGTAATGGGGAAGGGCATAACCAAACCCTAGAAGCAGCAACGGTCAGTAAATTTCTTCCACAGTTTACAGAGGGTGATCATTTTGATAGTTTTATTCATATATTTGAAAGGGTATGTAAACAGTATAATGGTGACCAAGGGCTCTGGGTACCATTCCTGACCCCCTCTATTCCATGGTAAAGCTGTAACTGCTATTTTTAAATTGTCTGATACTGATTGCTTAAATTATAATATTGTTAAAAGTTGTTTATTAGAGTGTTTTAAGTTAATATCTGAAGCTTACAGAAAAAAAGTTTCATGATGCAAGGCAGATGAAAGAGTGTGTGAATATATTGCTGAGTTAAGCACTTATTTTCACAGATAGGTGAGTGGGTGTCAGGCCACTACTTTTGAATGGCTGGCAGACCCTTTGGTAAGGGAAGAAGCCCTTAGCACTTTCCCTGAGGACATGAGAATCTGGCTAGCAGATAGAGAATCTAATACCACAAATGAGTTGGGGACAACGGGGGACCTATACCTAGCAAGCATAGCATCACTGCATAGGAAAGGGACACCCAGTGCTGCTCATGGGTCTAAGGGAACCTATGATGGGGAGCCTAAACGCCCCAAAAATAGTCTGCCAGTAGCAAGGGAAACCACTAGTTTAGGTACATGGCCCAGACCAAAGGTTAAATGTTTTAAATGTTAACTAATGGGGCCATGTACCATATAGATATCCATAGAGGCAAGGTGGGGAACAAAAGTTAAAGAAGCCAACACATGAGAATGACAGCAGTAAGTTGTCTGCAGACAACAAGGCTACCAAAGAGAGAGTTGAGACAAGCTCAGCTCCCAGACCCTACATTACAAGGACTGAGGGAGGTAGCCAGTGAGGCTCAGAGAGACAAATGATCATTTATAGAACACTGGGCATAGTGCTGGAAGTTGTTTTCTATCTCTTAGGTAATAGCGTGTCTAAGAATGTGTCAAAGAGAGGTTGGATGATACTGACAAAGCTATGTCACATAAAAGATGAGATTCACACGTAGCTACTTTTCTACATATGAGAAGTTATTCAGAGGCTGGTCTGTCTGTATTATGAGCAGGTGTGTAATAAGAGTCACAACTGCACATTAAGTTAATAACTATGCCACTGAGAGGCTTATGAACACACTGATGTACAGGTCACACTTTCTTCTGTATTGTGTGTGTGTGTGTGTGTGTGTGTGTGTGCGTTGAAGGACTAACAGTGCATATGGCATGCACACAATGGCAGACTATCAACCTTCAGAGTAGGTTGCACAGCGTGTTCCAGGGCAGTAACATAAGTGAATCAGTGATACGCAGCAGGCACAGCCTGTGTATCAATCCACTTGAATGTATGACTACAGGGCAGGGGCATACAGCCATAACAGAAAGTCCTCCCTGTGACATATACCACCTGAGAAGGAATCATGATGACTGCAAGGGCTTACAATAGATTTGACCTGTACAACCATCTCAGATGAGGCACTGAAATTGATTTTATAGCAAACAAGGCTTTCTGGCAGGAAACTCAGCAAGGCAGTTTCTGCTCATGTGTAACAGAAGCACCAGTCTAGGCTACACAGCAAGCGCAGGCCATGTGAAAATGAAGGGCATCTGGGTGAAGTAATCATATACCCTACGTTTAACAGTTTGTCCAAGCTTATACTGACTTATGTAACTAGGTATTGGATGTTCCAGCAGGGAAAAGCATCTTTACAGTGCTACAATATGTGCATGCTGAGATTTATCACATGCATGCAGGCAGGCAGGCATGTAGCCAGTTAGACAATAGTGCAATGAATTGCACATAGCATGACTGCATATGCACCCACAGCAAGGCGTTCTCCTGCATTTGTGTAGGACACCCAGAATGACTGTACTGCCTGCATATCTTCACAGAAATGATCAAATGGTAGGAAAGGAGATGACGGCATTCAGCTGAGTGGTTCCTCCTACTGTTAGGGAATGACACAAACTGGCCTAGGTGGCACATTATGGAATTGTCATCCCAAGTGGATACTTTGCATGAAAAAGTAGAATTCATGATGAGTGTCATAAAGGGTGTTGGTATGTGCAGGACCAGTACAGCTGTCCATGTGCTATCTCATTTGATTATATTTTAAAATATCATAAATATATTATTGTATTATCCATATTGTCAGCATCATAGGAGATTCATACAGGCTGTTCAGAAGACACCATGTATTTTTCTGTTAATCTTTACAGCCAAGGGTAGTGTGAATAGAATAAGAAATTCTGGGCTTTAAAATATTTCCCATCTATTTTACTTGTACTGTTAATGATTGGATTAAGGTGATTGAACCCTAAAAACAAGTAGGAATGATTTGTAGAGTCTGTGACACTAACCATATAATTACATTTACAGCCCCTCAGCATTTATCCTGCTTCCTAATTACTAAAACATAACAACAAAGGTATGGTTAAAGCAGATAAAGCCCAGTGTGGGTTATAAAGGGGAAACATTTGTCATGGATTTTCCTTCTACAAAATGTTTGAAGCTTTCTAGTATACTGACATGTCCTTCCATGTATGCATGGCTTAAGAGCAATGGAGTGGGACACTAACGTGATTACCTCCTTGTTTCCAAAGACATGTAGTAGAGAGCAGATTATCCGAATGTCGATTATCAAAAATGTCAATTATAAGAACCAGCCTTCCAAAGTTTTCAGGTAGGAAAAATCATAAAGTCTAAATATGTAAACATTTATATGTATTTGCTTGAGCATGTTGTTTGAGCTTGTAGCCAGTTTGTGTGTGAAAAAATATTCTTTATTGTCTATTGGAATCATTGAATGCTTAAAGTATATTCCTGCATGCAGGAAAAAAACAAGATTTTAAAAGTTTTTTTATCCAGTTCAGTTATATGTTTCATTATCCAAACAATGTGATTATCCAAACTACCCTAGGTCCCAGTGAGATCAGATAATTGACTCTCTACTGTACAAGAGAGAAAGAAACCCTATAGACAAAATTTTCTAACTTGATGAGTCTGGCAGATGCATCTCACAGAAAAATATGATATCTGGTTTCTTATTTCTCATCATGATCAATACTTTGCTTCATTTAACAGAATTTTTGAACTCCTTTGTATTACTGAAGTTTTAGGCATGCTGTGTTAGATAATTAAGAGTAGACATAGAGAAGGGAAGCCCATTGTCACACTCATGGAATATGTTCTTGTTATTTGCATTTTCCTCATTGCTAGGTTAAAGGTTGTGATAGGGACACACACACACACACACACACACACACACACACACACACACATACTCCTGATGATATTCATAATGCTAGTGTATATTGCATTCCATGTAACCATCATCTTTAGGTAGTCCTTTGCCATGTCATGAAAGTATTCAGATACATCAGCAGTCTTCACGTGTGCCTTTATTATGTTACCTATTATAGTTTTGTGACAGAACACACAATAACTCAGTATCACATGGATGCCGGAAAGGGTGCAAGTGAAGCTTGTTTCCACCTCAATTATTTTGCTGGCTTGTTTGAGGAGAGGGGGAACTGCTGACCACACAGCAATTATTCACAAATGGTCAAGAAAAAAAAAAAAACTACATTGCCATTAGACCTATGGTGAAGTTAAACCAGAATCCATAATGACTTATGATGAAGGCAAAAAAAAAAAAAAAAGCCAGGCCACAAATGCACAATTACAAACAAGAGGAACCAGTTCAGCAGATGTTCTGTTGTTCTGAGTGTGCTTACAAGCATGAGGGAAAACCTTGTCCTACATTAAATAAACAGTGCAGGCAATATGTTTTATCGACTTCTTCACAAAAATGAGTCATTAAAGGGAAAAAAAAGAATGTAGTCATAGAACTGTTTTGCCTATAAGAGATGCAAATGAAGATCCAGATATGTGTTTGTTAGATATTGTCCCTTGGGAAAAGGCAGTACACAAGTACTGAGAAAAATTCACTGGACAAAGAAACTCTGCATTACTGTCAAAAGTTTTGATTTTACGCAAGATTCTGGAACTGAGGGTAATCTATTTACAGAAAGTATATTCAGCGATATGTGTTTGCAAGGCACAGAAAAAGTTTTAAACCTATGTTACTGACTTATCAGGCCAAAAGTTTACTCAAGGATAAAATCCCATATAGCAGATTTACAGAAATAATGCATATAATAATTTATTTCAAATTGTGTCATTACAGCAATTAGTTATACTTGGGAGAACTACCTGTAATCAGGTGGGTATGTTTAAGCCTGTATACCGTGTGCATATGCAGTCTGTGTGAGACTGTGCAGCAAGTAATCAGTGAAGGCAATCACTTATACATTCTTACAAATATTCTTGAGATGAAGCAGACATTTATATAATATAAGAGCTGGTATATGTGTGGAGAAAATGATTGGCACACAGAAAACAGGACAGTTTCAAAGAAAACTAGCAATGAGTTAAAGAGACATGTAGTTAAAAATCCACAAAGCTAATGCAAAGAAAGGTATCAGGAGACAAAAGGGATATTTTCAGATGTTATGCTGATTTGCTCAGTGGTATTGTCTCTGCTTCATTGTCAACATAGCATTAAGTTAAACACACACATTTCACCTGTTGTGTATGTAGCAAAGTAACTGAAGAATATGGATCAGTGGAAGAATGTGACCAGGATGAGCTTTGGTTAACAGCAGTTTTCTTTAGCTCTGCCACTTCAAAGATTTCTGAGAGGAATTTTTATTTTTAAACAATTCTAACTGGGTCATCTATACAGAATCTGATACTTTTCTCACCTCAGATTGTATCAAAAATGTCTAGATTTACTGGACTTTTCTTGTCAAATAACTACTTGACAAATTCAACGCATCATCCTGACTAAAAGATGAGTTTCTCCAAGGTCATTTCCCAGGATTCATTATTTAAAAAAAAGAATTTCAGTCACTTCTAGTAAATATCAGTGAGTTGTCACTAAAACTATATAGAATGGACACTAGATTGGATAATTGTAAGGAGAAGTGCTCAAAATAGATGAAGCTGATTCATGAGGACTTATAACTGCAGAAATCCCAGATCTCAGGCATTGAACAATCACTTAATGACAATGATAACTCAACTGCTGTTATTTCTAAAAGGAAACCTTGTTTGCTCTTGATTAAAGAACTTAAAAATAAACAAAGGGTTCATCTGTTATTTCCTGCCAGACTGAAAATATTTCTTACTGATAGATTTAAAATATTTGAAGTCCTGGACTCATCTGTGACATACATAAGATTCAATAAAATCCTGAGCAAAATAGAGGATATGGATTGGGTTAACATGTCTTTGAAGAGAGTTGCAGAAAACAACAATTGGAAGTCAAATGACAAGAAGAAAAAGAAAGATAAATGCCTTCTCAGTTAACATATGTTTTTCCTTTTGTAGCAGTTAGTCATTTTCTTAATTATTAGCAGAAAAATGCAATGCATATCTGGTTAACATATACTTCTGATAAAGGAATATGAATTGTGGATGCCCTTTTTAAGAGGTAATAACCACATCTTTAAATATTTAGCTTTGTTGTCAACATTGATTTTTAATGCCTTTTTACTTCTTTATATTTACAAATAGTGATTTCAATTTTGTTCACCACATTCCTTTCATGGCTCATTTTATTTTGGTTGCTTCACTGCTATATCCATGTAATTTGTGGTGAACAAGCTCAGTCTAATTAGATTTATGTATGGCTGGCTATTTCTCAGATCTGTGTGTGTGTTTTTTCCACCTCCTTTCTTTTTCTTCTTTCTCAACTGCTTATGATTTGCCTCTGGTGTTTGTGACACTGTCTGGGCTGTCCGGTATGATCTACATCTAGTATGTGGTGGGTCTCTGGTTGTGAGGCATGGATTTGTTTGTGTGCTTTGTGTGCTATGTCTTGGTTGCTTGCTTGAATACAAGTATAAACCAACCAAACGAAACTGGAAAGCTGCAACAGATTTATTCCGGTACCTCGGCTGAGTGCCTTCAAAGGAATAAACATTCAACTTTTTTGCAACTTATATACTTAGCATAACACCAATTAAGTAATTAATCAATTACAAAAACTCAAGTGAAGTTAAAGAAACATTCTTTTTTATATATGTATTCATACAAAGAATGTTTCTTTAACTTCACTTGAGTTTTTGTAATTGATTAATTACTTAATTGGTGTTATGCTAAGTATATAAGTTGCAAAAAAGTTGAATGTTTATTCCTTTGAAGGCACTCAGCCGAGGTACCGGAATAAATCTGTTGCAGCTTTCCAGTTTCGTTTGGTTGGTTTATTCGTATGTTGTTGGTTTTTTCTCTTGAATACAAGTATGCCTGGAACTCTGTTTACATCCTCTGGTGTGTTTCCTGTGAGTTGACTGGTATGCATTTTGTGGTGTGCTTTATGCTGACTGGATGGTTTCTCTTTCTTTTCTTTCTTTTATTATATACAGGAGGTTTTTTTGGCAGCTTTTGATAAGATTGGGATGGTTGCACTGAAAGGGTTGTGGTGTAGTGTCACATATTAAATTGCTTTGCAGCTGAATGTAAAGGTTTGTATTTGCTCTCCTTTTTTCATCTTTAGTGCAGTAGTTTGTATCCTCCATGGTCTCCTATCTTGCTCGAGCTTTCTAGAGTTTGAAATTTTCTCTGTTGTGGCTTGAGCATATTGGGTTTTTCGCGAAAAGGTAAATTTTTTTCTCCTTCAGATGAGTGATGCATTTAGTTGCTTCCTCGGCTCTAATTGGTTGACTGACTTCATGTTTACTTAAAGGGGAAAGTAGCTTTTATTCTTATGGATCGACTTGTTTGAAGAAAAGAAAAGGACAGAAGAGAAGAGAAATGAAGTGGAGGTGGGAAAAGAAAAGTGAAAATGGTTGCATTATGTGATGTTAATATATTAAGGTTGCCATGCATCTCATTTGAGCTTTGTTTTGCTGTATTATGTTAACATTCACTTTGCTTAAATAATGCACAGCAATAGGAAACAAAACTGTTGAACATGCATGAAACTCAGTACTCCGGTAGTCTAGTAGTTACTACTTGGTAAATATGAATACAGTGATTACACTAGTGTAAAGCCAATAATACTTCATGCATATGAGTGTGCTGCAGGTATCTCCCTTGATGTTTTCATATACTTTCAGCTGTCAGAGATGTGCATACAGAGGGCGGAGCCTGAATGGCTAACTGAAAGCAGCAGTATTTTAGAGCTCCATATAACTAGTTAAATAAGACAGGAAAAAATATTATTTTTTTCTTCAGAGTGTAAAATCTTATAGATAAAGGACTAATTTACATAATTAGAAACGCTGGTAAAGTTTTACAAATAATTTCCTGTCAAAAATCTTGGAGATATATTCACTCCTTAAAATGAGCAACTCAAGGAATTCTCATCAGGATGCTGCCTTAAAGAAGGAACTACAACAGATGGCATCTACCCTGCAGGAGTTGTCTTTGAAGATGGATGATTTTAGAGAGAACCTAGAAAATCTTAAAACAAGCAGTCAAAAACTGGCTGACACCCTTAAGGAAATGCTACAACACCACCAGACAAGGATAGCAGGAATATAAGTTTCCCTAAATGACTTAGAAAGCAGACGTAAGGAAAAGGAAACATAAAAAGAACTGCTTCTTAAACAAAACACTTGGTTGATTAATAAAGTAGATGACTTGGAAAATAGGGAGACAAGAAATAACATCAGGATTTTCGGATTACCTGAAAACACAGAAGGTCAGGATATTATGTCCTTTTTATCAAGCTGGATCCCTGACTTTTTAAATTTAAAAGAAAGACTTTCCTTTGGCATTGAAAGGGCAAACAGAGCTCTTGGGAAACCTGCCACTAACTCAAACTCTCCTCCTAGGTCAATAATTATCAAATGTCTTTCATACTTGGACAAGGAACTGTTTTTAAGATCTGCTTGGAGGAAGGCACCTCTAAAATATAAACAGAGCCTGATAAGATTTGATAGTGACTATTCATCTAGAATAATGGAACAAAGGAAAAAAGTGTGGCCAATGATAATCTAAAACAAAATAACATCAAGGCACAACTTGCATATCCAGCTAAGATAAGAATACTGTATGCCAACGAGATGAGAACTTTTATTAACTTACAGGAAGCCTCTTCATTTATTAAAACTAATAATGTGATTACTTTACCAGAAGATATGGATTGGATACCACATTCTGTCAATAGAACAAAAGAAGCAAAGGTCTGGACAGATGTCAAAAAGAAGAAGCAAAAGACTGATACTGTAACAGCCAAATCTCTCAAAGTATCTACTATGATATGAATTGTTTTAATATTACTTTAAAGGACCAATTTTACTGCTTGGAATTTTAAAACAAAGGTAACTAATTACTGGCATCTTTATCTATGTTTTTTTGAAAATAGATGACACATGAGAGTTTTCACATTACCACAGGTATGTAAAATAGGGTACTTTTCTTTCACAAAATGAGGGTTATATAGCACATAAAATATTTATACTGTAAACCAACATGCATAGTATATGTGTATTTTCTCTTTCTCTCTTCTCATTATTTATTTTAACTGCATCTTGTCTCCCTTTCTAAATTCTCTTCTTACTATACTAATATAAACTATATATATTTAATAACTCACTATCTATACATAGATAAACAATAGTCTAAAATAATCTAGTTTTAAGGTAGACTAATTGGAATAGTGAACTTAATTATTACAATATTTATTAGATTAATGATAAGTCACTTTATGCTTATTGGAATTGGGGACATGTTTGTGATTAACTCTGAAATGTTCCATTCATGTACGTATGTCCTTTGAATTATTTCCTTTTCGTATTAAGAAATATATATATAAAAAAGGAGGGAAAATGTACTGTTGAATAAGAGAAGTGAAGCTTTCTTCACATTCTATTTGCGTTGTCATAGCAACAGTAAACAATTGATGCAGTTTCTAAGGACACTGTGAACCTGCGAAGTGCATTTAGCCTCACAGATAAATAATAAGAAAAAGTAATGTTGTTTAGTTATTAAAGTGAAAAACAACCTAAGCAAGGTAAAATAAATACATAATAGGACTATTTGTAAATATTTTATGATTTATCCTCATAGGATTACATATTCCTGGCAACACAATTGAAATGTTCCCAAACTACATGCACACTTAATTTAGCTGCTTGACTAAAAAGTATTACTTGGTTTAACATGTTGATTTCACAAGCTGTCTGCACTGTAAAAGTTACATTTTATATGTTACTTGAAATTGTCAATCTCTAGAGCACATGAAAAGATACTTATTACTTTTTGCAACATGTTATCTTTGCAGTTACGTCACACTCTGTGCAAACTCACTTGGTAACTGATAGCTATTCATTTAAAATATCAGTTTAAATATTAAATGTGCCCTTGAAATGCTATTGACATTTTGACAAAATATAATCTGAACTGTAAAATGAATGAATTGAAAGAAGTGAAGTAATGCATAGATTTCAAAGACAGTTCTTGACACTACAGTAAAAGTAAAAATATATATTCACAAGAAAGTATTAAAATGTTTTAGTCTTCAAGTTAAAATAGCTTACTGTCAACATTTTGCGATATCAGAAAGTTTGAAGAGCTAGGAAATTACTATTCTTTTTCTTTATAATGATTATTAGACAGATGTTAGACTCTGCTTTGTTTAATGAATTGTGACATATGTTTATGAGGAAAAGTGGATTCAATTACTCACATTGGACTACACATTCCTGGAAACACAACTGAAATGTCCCCAGATTACTTGTGAATTTAAATGAAACTGCCTGATTAATAAGCAAAATTTACTTTAACAACCTGAATCCATAAGCTATCTGCTCTATATATGCTACATTATATATGTTACCTGCATATGACAGTCTCTAGAGCACACATAAAAATACATTATTTTTGCAACATGTTATATTTGCATTAACCATACATTCTAAACTAACTTAATTGGCAACTGACAAGTTATTTATTTGAAACATCAATCTAAATATTAATTGTGTCCTTGAAATATCGGTGCCGTTTTGACAAAACAAAACCTGAATTGAAAAAGGAATGATTTGAAGAAGTGAAGTATTGTACAGATTTCAAAGACAGCTATTGCCACTACAATATAAGTAGAAATGCACACATGCAAGGAAAAATTTAAATGCTTTATAGTTTTAGTTAAAATAGCTTATTGTTAACTTTTTGCTTTATCAGAAAATTTAAAGAGCTAGGAAATTATTTCTAATTTGTCTTTATAATGTTTACTAAAGTGATGTTAGTCACTGACTTATTTAATGGATTGCGAGTCATGTACAAGACAGACTACTGAATGTTATTTCTGTTTACTTATGTTTACTGAATTTCTTTTATTCGTACTGATTTAAAACAAGGAAAAGAAAGGGAAGGGAAATATATTTTTCTGGTCAAGGGAGGAGAGGCTTAAGAGTATTCTAACTGTCCCGAGAACTCTCTAAGATGCTCTAAATACCATCTGATTAATACTTACCTATGGTAAGTCTTGATTACCATATAGGTACCTTCACATTCATTCTAGATCTGATGTGATTACTCATTCTGGAAGCAGGAGGTGCCCTATGCAGGATGGTAATTGTCAGGGTGATCATAGTTCATTCTTAGACTCTGCTTTGTAAATCTATAAATATGTAAAAGCACTGCATACTAGAATGTAGGGTGCCTCTACTCAGAGTCAGGATACCACTGATAAGCCATGTCTTTTCATAATTGTAAGTTTAAATTGGTGAGCTGAAGAGTGGGAGAGTAAATTCATATTTCATTGGTGATCACTCATTGTCTCCTGCAGAGTCCTTTTAGTCAAATTAATTTAGTAATAATCTATTTGTTGTTGGCTTATTTAGTGTATGCTCCTCTGTTGCATTTAATTTATCCAAAATGACATATCTGACATGTCTGGGATCTCTTAAGGGTAACTAAATATTGGATATTTTCTAAGTCAACATAATTGTTTACACTACTAACATGCCATCCTGATATATAAAATACTATAGAACAATAATAGAATAATATAGAATTTCATATCTCTTTTAAGAAATTCTCCATATAATAATTTAATATATGGAGCTCAGTTGATATTGTTGGTTAAAGGTATGAGTGATAATCCAGTAGATCTATCTTTATCTATTGGATTAGGAATGACTTTCATTCCATGTTTAATGGGAAATTCATATTTACTTATATTTGATACTTTAGAATTAATGTTTTATAGAAGTACCTTTTTAAAGCCTGACCAGAATTTTACCCTGCTTGTATTTGAAGAAAGAACATTAAATTACACTCCCATGTTTACACACACAAAAATAACATTCAATGTTATCATTGAATATGGTATAACTACTATAATCAAAATAAAAAAAAGAGGCAAAAAGTTTCTTCCAACAATAACTTGAAATGGATTTAACATTCTTATCATTAAATACTAATGGCTTAAGCAATGCAAATAAAAGATCAAACTTACTAAAATATTTAAATCTAAATAAGGCACAAGTAGTATTTCTCCAGGAAACACATTTTTAGACTAATGATAGCTTTATTTGGAACCCTAAGGACTGTACAGTCTTAGCTCCATCCTCCTATATAACAAAGACAAAAGGAGTATCAATTCTCTGGAAGAAAAACATAATCACTCCAAAAGTTATTTATACATATGAAGACAAAGAAGGTCTACTAGCATTTTTTATAATTAAATTTAATAACAGAATATGGACTTTAGCTAATCTATATTGGTTCCCAGAAATTGGAGCAGGAAAGTTAAAAAAGTAGATTTTATTTCCAACAATTATAAATAAAATCTTATACTGGGAGGAGACTTTAATTGTACCTTAGAAGCTTCTGAAACCACCAAG
Organism: Protopterus annectens; assembly: GCF_019279795.1. Lineage (NCBI taxonomy): Eukaryota > Metazoa > Chordata > Ceratodontiformes > Protopteridae > Protopterus > Protopterus annectens. Next base: position 655,858,285 of record NC_056749.1, on the reverse strand, counting down.
AAGTCTTTTTGCATAGCAACTGTTTCAAAATCCTTAAAAAGATGAATTGATTCATTTCATTTAATAGACACTTTTAAAGTAAAAGATGATAAATCCTTATTATTTTCCCATAAAGACCATAGATTTGGAACAAAAACCAGAATGGACAAATTATTTATAATTTAAGATTTACAAACAAAAATCCTCAGCTTCTCAATAGTTCCTTGCCCCTTCTCAGATCATGACTCTCTGATAATGAAGCTCCAAATAGAGTTTAAACCTTTAATCATCTCCACAAGAATTCCATCATATATCATGAAAATTAAAGAATTCGGATCCTGGATGTTGTCAAAACTACAATTATTTCTTGAAATTAATAATACAACAGAAATCAGTAGAGTCATGGTTTGGGACTCATTAAAAGTGTATTTATTTGGTAAGACCCTTAGCTGGTACAAAAACAAAGTTAGAGAGTGGGGATCTGAATCATTAGACTTGCAAACCAGACTATTGACAGCAAAATCTAAAAATAATCAGAATCGTCCATGAGTCAAAAAAGAAATAGAGGAATTAAATAAAAAATATAATAAAATTCTAACACACAAAATTTGTCTAGCCTTGGAAAACTTAAAAATAAACTCATCAGCCACCTCCACCAGATATCTACATAATGTATCTACAAGAATTAAAATACACTCTAAAGCAAATAACACTAGTAAGTATGCAAATAAGCTAATAGCACTAGTAGTATATATCATGAAAAGAAAGGGAAAAAAGTATCAGATTTTGGTTCCATTATATGGAACACTTAAAAAAAAAGATTTAGGTACCAACCAAATAAATTTGGATACACACCTTATCAATATAAAAACATTCCTGAAAACTTAAAACTAGACCTACAAAAACCTATATCCTACAAATAAATTGTTGACAAGATAAAATAAAGTAAATCTAACAAAGCTCTAGGGATAAATGGTATAATTACGGAAATTTACAAACTCTTCCTTTCAACAGTAATCTCCCTTTTTCATAAAACTTTGCTAGAAGTCCAGTCAGAAGCAAAACTACCACCCTCATGGAACTATTCTGTCATAACACCAATTCTAAAATATAATAAACCATCAGACCTTTGCACCTCATACAGACCTATATCATTACTGCATAATGATTACAAAATATTCATGTCAATCCTAGCCAACAGAATGAAAATCCCACTTTCAAAAACAATTAATAATGATCAAACTGGATTTTTATGTAACAGGCACATGCATGATAATATTAAAAGGATACTTACTCTTATAGATTATGTGAATAAAGAAGATAGAGAAACACTTGTAATCGGATTAGACATAGAAAAAGCCTTTGATTCCCTCAACTGAGAATATCTATTTAAAACTTTAGCATTATTTGAATTTCCTCCTCCCTTCATCTTATTACTAAAAACATATATATTAATAACTTAGCCTACATTAAATTAGGTCCGTTCACCTCAGAATCTATCCATATAATGAAAAGTACTAAACAAGGATGCCCCCTTTCTCCTATTTTATTTGCTTTGGGTATAGAAATACTTGCAGAAATAATATGCAATAATCCAAGAATAAAAGGAATAGAAGTCTGTGACGAGTACATATCTAAAATAATGCTTTTTGTTGATGATATTTTATTAACCCTATCAAACTCCAGACAGTCATTAGGAGAGCTAAAAGAAGTAATGGAGAAATTTTGTAAGATTTCAGGACTGTACTTTAATAGATCAAAATCAGAATTTCTGTTTTTAAATAAGAATAAATAACTACAAGTTACAGATAAATCCATCATAGGAAAACAAGAACCTACGCTAAATTATTTAGGAATAGTGTTATGCAAAAATATAAATGAAACAATATTAATAAATTATAAAAACATTATTGAAACAATAAAAATATATATAGAAAAGTGGAACAAAATTATATTAACTTTTCAAGACAGATTGCAATTAATAAAAATGGTCTTATTGCCAAAAATACTATATGTACCATTAGCAATACAGTTAATTCCTGAAAGATGCATTCTTAAAGAAATAAACTCATGTTTAGTACAATTTTTATGGTATCCCAAAAAGAATAGAGTAGCTCTAACTCATCAGCCGCTTAAAAGCATTTATAGCATTTACTGTCTGTTTTCTGCAAAAAAGAAAAAAACAAAAAAAAAAAAATCTTGTTTTCCCGCCTTACTGAACTAGAATAGTCCAGTCTTCAGAGTTTGCTGATCTCTGGGCTTTGTCTTGGTTCCTGTGCTATTCCATATCCTTATTTGGATAAAAGGAAGCGTCTTTGTTCACCAGTGGGAAGCACTGAGCAGCCTGTTTGTCCCTAGAGTAGTGGTTCCAGCCAGAAACTTGTAGTCTATTGGCCATTTTGGGTCAATTCCTAGCTTTTTTCAGCCCCCTGTAATAAAGCCCGCTTTAGCGAGCTTTTTCACTTGTATTCAACTCAGCACAGCTCCTCGTGGTGTCCTGCAGAGTTCTACAAGCAGCAGAGAGCAAAAGAGTGACTTTTTCCTGATTTAAGTATTTTTTTCTGGCTTTTTGATTATTTACTGCTTAGCGACTGCATTTTCGCCTGTTTATACAGCTCTGCATTCTATTTAAACTGTTTTTTGTGTTGATTAACTGTTTTGCACTTTTAAAAAAGTTATTTGTTGTTTAATCTTACCTGTAGGCTAACACACTCAAGTGCGCTAGCCGTTTAAAAGCATTTATAGCATTTACTGTCTGTTTTTCCTCTGTTTTCTGCAAAAAAAGAAAAAAACAAACAAAAAAATCTTGTTTTCCTGCCTTACTGAACTAGAATAGTCCAGTCTTCAGAGTTTGCTGATCTCTGGGCTTTGGCTTGGTTCCTGTGCTATTCCATATCCTTATTTGGATAAAAGGAAGCTTCTTTGTTCACCAGTGGGAGTGGGGAGCACTGAGCAGCCTATTTGTCCCTAGAGCAGTGGTTCCAGCCATCGGGCAGCGCCGGTTAAACTATTTCTGGCTCCGTAAAGTCTGCTTTTCAATTTTTCCCTTAGAACTTCTCTACTTGCAATCTAAACAGTCTATTCTCTATCTCAAAAGCTCAGCACTTGCTCCTAAAGCATTTTTATATAGGTAAAGCTCAGCACTTGCTCCTAAAGCATTTTTATATAGGTAAAGTACTTGTATACTAAACAAAGTACTACATTAGCCTAGAATCCCCTTGAGTACCCATTTACCTATAGGTCCCTTCTGACTCAGTTACACAGCAAACTGTTTCTAGCATGTCGAAGGGTCAGTTGCTAGCCTCCTCTCCTGTTCAGCTGGTAAATCTGGGCATCTTGAGGCAATGTTACAATTGCCTCATGTACACAGACAACCCACTCCTTCTCCCACAAAACACAAATACATGTGAGAGATGCAACTATATAGCCAAACTGGAGGCTGAGCTCTCTCAACTCAGGACTGGCAAGACCAGACAGGAGGAGAAGGAAACCACGCACACCACAAACCCAGTTTCACATAGAACTATCACAACTGCAAAACAAACACATAAACACACAAAGACATACTCGGAGGCACTGATCAAAAATCTACCAAAACTACAGAGGCCTCCAAAGCAGACACCCAAGCAACTGCCACCTCAAGACATAAGACATGCAACACATAGTTCTCAAAGTCAGTGTGCTAAACAGTCACAGCCCTTAAGGCCAAACACAATGCCAGACACACTTGTTATAGGTGACTCCATAGTCAGACACACTGACGTCCCACTCACCAGACTGAACAAGGAAAAGATCACAGTAAGCTGCCTGTCAGGCGCTAGAATCCGCCACATAACACAAGCACTCAGGTCACTCCACAGCAAGTACAAGTATGACTCAGTCATTGTCCATGCCGGTGTGAACGACCTGAGACGTACCTCCCTGGACTACATGAAAAGAGACATAGAGGAGCTCTCAGATTATGTAGCCCAGGCCGGTATGACCCTGACCCTGAGCAGTATCCTACCCTCACCAAGAATGATGCCACAATACAGAGACAAAATGATCAGCTTTAATAATTGGCTTAATTACTGGTGTCATTCTAAGGGGATCCAATGACTGTCTGCCTGGGATGACATGCTTGACAAGCCACGCTGCTTCGCAAGGGACGGCTTGCACCTGTCACCCCTGGGCTTCCGGATATTGGAAAAGGCTCTTGCCACCCCCATAGTGCCTTTTTTAGGCAAGGCTCAAATGATAAACCTACCACCCTAGAAAACAAAAATGGAGAAAAACTAAGGGTAATACTGCTCAATGCCAGAAGTCTAAACCTCAAGATACATGCCCTCGAAGCCCTCCTCAGTATGGAGAACATCGATGTCTGTGCTGTGACTGAAACCTGGTTCAAGGCTCCTGAGAGCACCCCAGCACTATCAGGTTATACCTCATATCATGCATTCCGGCCCCAAAATCCGGACCGAACCACAAAAGGAGGGGGAGTATCCATATTCATAAAGGATACCCACACCTCCAGGTTAGTGGCAATGCACGAAGCATCGGAGACCATCCAGGTGCAATTAACCATAGGTAAAACTGCCCTACAGTTTGTAACATGCTACAGACCACCTTCTCAAACTCAGGAAACCCACACAGCCTTCCTGAAGACACTGGAGAGTATGAATGTCTCTCCAAACACCATCATATTGGGTGACTTCAACTACCCAAACATAGACTGGGAACATTACTCAAGCCCCAACACCCTAGCCCAAAGGTTCCTTGAGTTCATAAACTCAAATGCTATGGAACAACTAGTCACCATTCCCACAAGAGGAGAAAATATACTAGACCTGATCATCACAAACATGGGGACAAAATGCTCCACACTGGAAGTATATCCCTCATTGGTGAGATCAGACCATAAATTAATCTCACTGGAGATCCACATCCCGCCCCCACCCCAGCAAAAGACCACAGTGAAGAACTTCTCAAAGGCAAACTTCACACTTCTTAAGACTGGAGTGGTATCCTTCAAGGCCCCCGAGCCAGTGGAAACCACAACCCACGCTGCTGAAACCCTTACAAATGCCTTCTACGAGCACCTCCAGGAATGTATGGATCAAGCAATCCCTAATAAAATCAAGACCCTTTCCACCAAAGGCAGGCGCCCGGTCTGGTGGACTCCAGCCATAAACAAACTCTACAACAAGAGGAGAAAGCTACTACATGACAGAGCAAAATCCCTAAAAGGGAAGGTATCTCTGATCAATACTTGCAAAAAACTATGATCACTCATAAAATCATCCAAGGCCAACTTTGAGAGAAAAATCGCTAATGACACAAAAGACAATCATAAAGCCTTCTTTAGCTATGTTAGAAACCTGGGTGGAAACTTCCAGATATGCTCAGAATTAGTCCAAAATGATAAAAAAATCACTGAACCCACAGACATTGCCAACATACTGGCAGACAGGTTCAGTGCAAATTTCTCCCTCCCTCCCCCAAAAGGAGAAATATCTATCCCACCAGAGTCTAGCCTCCCAAACATCTCAGATGCCCAGGTGAGAGCTGCTCTCTCTAAAGCAAAAACACAGCATCAATGGGACCAGACTGTGTCCCCGGCTGTGTGCTACGAACTCAATGAGGAACTAAACCCACACATAAGGCTGCTGTTTAATCTTAGCCTTACTACAGGATACGTACCCAAAGAATGGCGACGGCAACTGTGGTCCCACTCCACAAAGGCGGTGCTTCTCACGGACCCTGGAAATTACCGCCCCATAAGCTTGACGAGCCTTGTCTGCAAAGCTATGGAGAGGATCATAATGGAACTCATAAATAAAGACATTGGGGACCTACAGACACTGGATCCTACCCAATTTGGCTTTGTCAAGGGCAGATCCTGCCTCTTGAACTTGGTCAACTTTTTCAAACAGTCACTAAGGCCATTGATGAGGGTAAGGCAGTTCACACAGCCTACCTTGACCTAGCAAAAGCGTTCGACACAATACCCCACTCGGGCATCATAGAAAAGCTCACCAGCTTAGATGTAAACCCATATGTCACAAGATGGGTTGCAAACTGGCTCAAGGACAGAACACACAGGGTTAGAGTTGCTGGTGCCATGTCAGACTCTAAGCCGGTCACGGCGGTGTCCCACAGGGCTCAGTCCTGGGCCCCTCTTGTTCGGCATTTATTTTTCTGAAGTGCAGGCAAACATAGGGGATTGTGGCTGACAAAATTTGCAGATGACTGCAAACTGGGCACCATAATTGACACTCCATCAGACACAGACATCCTCCAGAAAGGTCTCATAGAAATGGATAACTGGTGCCAGAGCCATGGCCTTAAGCTAAATGCCAAAAATGTATAGTCATACCCTTTGGGAAAAACAAGGTAACCCCTAATTACCACATAGGTGGTAATCCATTAAACACGGAAGAAGTTATCAGGGACCTGGGGACCCAAGTTGACAGTAACCTCTCTTTTGACACTCACATTGCCAAAGTGGTTAGGAAGACCTTCTACATTGCCCACCTGATCATGAAGGGATTCACATCCAGATCAGGAGAGGTCATTGTACCCCTGTACTCTTCACTTATCAGACCAATGATTGAGTACAACCCCCCATTCGGAATGTACCTTACCCGACACCTGCAGCAGTTGAAAAGACCCCAAAAGTTCCTCACCAAAAGGATAAAGGGGCTCAAACATATGTCATACGATGCCTGACTGAAGAAACTCCAGCTCTATTCAGTCGCATACCATCTGCTCAGAGGTGATCTGTGCCTGACATACAAGGCCATGTCCAACCTGGAATTAATGGACATGCTCCACCTCAAAAAATCCAAATCCACCAGAGCCACGAGAGCAAGAGACGTAAACCTCAACACGGATATAAATAGGACGTGCTGGAGGGACAGATTCATCACCCAGAGACTCCCTACACTATGGAACAGAATCCCAGTCCATGTGAGGCAGAGCCCCTCACTGACTCTGTTCAAGAGAAATCTTGACGAGTGGATGGGTGATCGTAGGTTTACCCCGGGAATCATCTCTGTATCACTGCTGGACAGAGGCACAGCAAACTAATGGGTATAGTATTCTCATCCTAAGGGGTGGTGAAAGCCACACACACTCTGGCTAGGCTTATAAATGCCCTAGGGCAGATAGCCTAGTATGAACCTATGAACATTAAGCCCTGGAAACAAGGAGGATTGAACTTCCCAGGAATAGAAACATATATAAAAGCATCTGTGCTTAAAACTACAATAGACTGGATAAACCCAAATTAATTTGCCAACTGGAAAGAATTAACAATGGATATATTAACAAATGAATTTAATCTGTTAAAAAAATTTAATAGAAGAACAAACCCTGGTACATACTATGCATAAGTGTACAATATAATATAACAAAACCTTTTAAAACAACACTGATTAATCATTAATTCAATTCCTTTAAGACACTTATCAATGCAAACATAGATCTAAAACTTTGGTTTCACCTTTTATCCCCATTTACCATCACTATATAGGGAAACAATAACCTCCTGGGAACAAAATAGATTCTTATGCTGGTTTCAATGTGTAAATAAATTAAATGTTTTAGATATACATATGATAAAAACTGATTATAATATTCCAACACTGGACTGGTTAACCTTACAAAGCATTCTAATGTACACTCAAGATTTATGCAGATTATTAATAATTCCTCTTTTAAAGATATTCCAAATCTAATAAGTTTTCTGTATGAATTTACATATAATAGTTGTGAAAAGAAAAATTCCATTTCAAATCTATATAAAGAGTTAATAACATATAAAACAATTCCCAAACCATCATACTGGCAGTTCTTAACAAAAGGTCATTCACTGTGGTTAACAGAAGAAATTAAAACTAGCATCTTACTATCAGTTAATTACACCTCTAACACACAGTACTGGAAAATATTTAACTGGAAATAATTACATAGAGCATTTTTAACACCAAATAGAATTAAAAAGATCAGTACTACATTTTTTACAAGCTTTATTTAATGAATCCTTTACCTTAACTAAAGTATTGATTATACTAAATGAAAATGAAGGTCCCTACTTGAATAAGTCAAATCTGTATTTGTTATGGACAATACCTGCTATATCTAGGAAATGCGTAACCAGACGGTGGAATTGAAATACACCCCCGACCTTGGAAGAATTCTATACTTTACTGACGACAATTGCATCGATGGAAATAAGCATCAAAGAACTATGAATCTATCCCAGGCCATTGGTAAATAATCCTTGGAAGAAAGTTATATCTTTGTTGGACACTCGCAATAATCAATATTGTATCTCTGATAACTGTTAATTATATATTTAATAACATACAGTGTATACAACTGAACGTCAGGCTATTGTAAATATTGTATATAGTTGTTTAAAATATTTAAAAATATTATGTAAATGTTATTTTAATTGAAAATAAAAAAAAATATTTGAGGAAAAAAAAGAGATGTGCATAATGAGGAAGTATTATGCATAGCTCTCATCTGTCACATTCTTACAGAGGGCGTTGCTCATGTTAGTTCTCCAATAAGGTATTGTAGAATGATTATACAGTTCCCATTGGTATTTTATAATGTATTATTTTATAATATACAATTACTTCTGATTTTTTTATGTATATATAACATACAATGATAAGTTTGAATGTTTTGTAAATAAACTGAAATTAAGCTATGCATGTTCAGTAGATTTGGTCATAATAGCCTGTAAGCAGCTTGTAGTGAGAAATAGTTCTGGAGTTTAGATTTATAGCTATTTAGATCCTGCTTTGTGCTTCACATTTCCAATTTTTACTATTTTTTATACTACTCTTTTTGTCAAGTATCAAAACACAAACATTTTGGTATTGTAACTAGAGTTTATGCTTTAAGCTTATTTCTTAAAAATCTCATATAATTGCTTGTTTATGCAGACTTAAAAAATGTTATTTTTCTTAAACTATTACCCCCTACAGACTTAAAAAATCTATATGCTTTTCATGCCCATATTGGTCATTTGTTTAGCAATTAAGTATTACTGGAAGATTTGGTTTTGCACATTGTTGTTGAAGCAATTGTAGCACTACTTGTTTTTGAGATGTGATTCCAGTTTACATGCATTTTGTGGATATTTTGATTCGCTGTAAATTTTAGTAGGTAGATGATTTGCAGTTAGTAGGGGCTATTTTACTGAAGCTGATTTTTTTCAGCTATAGGTATAATGAACTATGTTGTGTGGAATGTGAGTGAACTGTCAAAGGTTGCACATGTTGAGAGGAATAGACTTTGCTAGTGTATTGGCAAGAGTGGGTCAGAAGTTGTGCAACAGTCTTAAGGTTGCCCTCTGTCAAGAAATTCCTGACAGGAAATCAGGTTATCTGCTAAAAAATCTGGAAATAGGGATCTCTACCAGGAAATTCAGTGCTCTGTGTTTGCCCATACCTTACTTGGATAGAAGGATGTTCTCTGTTCACCTATGAGAGAGGGGAGCTTTGAGCAGCCTGTCTGCCCCTGGAGGAGTGGTTTCAGTCCAGAAATTAGTAGTTTATTGACCGTTTTGGGCTAATTTCTATCTCTTTCATTTCCCTGCTATAAATACTGTATTTGCCTGGTTTTGCGTGCTGGGCAGCACCAGTTAGCTAGGGTAAAACTATTCCCGGCTCCACAAAGTCTCCTCCTCAATTTTTCCCTTGGAACTAGACAAACGTTTAACTTAAGCACTCAAGCCACTCATTTCTCAGCCGGTCACTTACTCAAAACTTATAGCAAGCACTTATAATCCATAGCACTAGACCCTCCTCTACTGTACAGAAGGACAAGGCTTTCTTTTCGACCTTACCAGCCATCCAGTAAAACAGTTCACTGTACCTATCCAGGCATGTCCAAAGGGCAGTTTCAGGTGTACTCTCCAGTCCAACTGGTGAATCTGGGCATTTTGAGGCAATATTACAACTGCCTCATGTACACAGACAACCCCCTCCTCCTACCACCAAACACTAATACACGTGAGAGATGCAATTATACAGCCAAACTGGGGCTAAGCTTTCTCAACCCAAGACTGGATCAAACAGTCAAAAGGAAAAGGGAAATACTTGCATCACACCACCAGTCTCACATAAACCCATTAAAGCAGCACTGGAAAAAAACACACATAAATACATGAAAACATACTCGGAGGCTCTAAATAAAAATCTGCAAAACCAACAGAAACCTCCAAAGCAAACATCCACATAACCTTCACCCCCCCCAACACAAACCATGAAACACATACTTCACAAAACCAGTGTGCCATGCAATCACAGCCATTAAGGTAAAATAACATACCCAACATACTAGTAATAGGTGACTCTATTAGTCAGGCACACTGACATCCCACTCACTGGGCTGAATAAGGAGAAGGTTACTGTTAGCTGCCTGTCGGGTGCCAGGATCCACCACATAACATAAGCACTCAGGTCACTACAGAACAAGTACAAATATGACTCTGTCATTGTCCATGTTGGTGTGAATGACCTGAGCCGTACCTCTCTGGACTACATGAAAAAAGACATGGAAGAGCTCTCTGATCTTGTAGCCCAGGCCAGTATGACCCTGACCCTGAGTAGCATCCTGCCCTCACCAAGAATGATACCACAGTATAAAGAAAAAAATCTCAACTTCAACAATTGGCTAAGTTTCTGGTATCATTCAAAGGGGATCCAGTGTCTGCCTGCCTGGGATGACATGCTTGACAAGCCACGCTGCTTTGCTAGAGACGGCTTGCATCTGTCACCCTTAGGCTTTTGAATAGTGGCCAAGGCTCTTGCCACCCCCATAGTGCCTTTTTTAGGCAAAGCTCAAAAGACAAACTTACTGCCATAAGTAGCACAAGTAACAAAAAACTGAGGGTAGCGTTACTCAATGCCAGAAGTCTGAAACTCAAAATGCATGCATTGGTGGCACTCCTCAGTATGGAGAAAATCGATATATGTGCAGTAACAGAAACCTGGTTTAAGGCTTCAGAGAGCACCCCAGCACTACCAGGCTACAACTCATACCATACAGTTTGGCCACAGAACCCAAACCGAAATACAAAAGGCGGGAGCGTATCCATATTCATCAAGGATACCCACACCTCCAGATTAGTGGCACAGCACAATGCTTCAGAGATCATCCACGTGCAACTAACAATGGGCAAAACTGCAATTCAAATTGTAGCTTGCTACAGATCACCCATCGTGTCCCAGGACCCCCATTCCATGTTCCTGGAAACACTGGGAAACATAAAGGTCCTACCAAACACCCTAATATTGGGTGATTTCAGTTATCCAAACATTAACTGGGAGAACTACTCAAATACTAACTCCCTTGCCCAGCATTTCCTAGAATTTATAAACTCAAATGACCTGGTTCAACTGGTCAACACTCCCACCTGAGGTGACAACATATTAGACCTGGTCATTACCAACATGGGCCACCGGTGTTCCACACCAGAGGTCAACCCCTCACTGGTTATATCTGACCATAAACAAATCACTTTGGATATCCACATTCCGCCCCCACTCTGGACAAGAAAACCACCGTGAAAAACTTTTCAAAAGCAAACTTCACGTTACTTAAGACCAAGGTGGAAAGTTTCAAAACCCCCATGCTGAAGGATTGCTGTCCAAGCTGCAAAACTCTTTACTAATGCATTCTACAGGCACCTACAAGAATGCATGGATCATGCCATCCTAAGCTAAACCAAGACTCACTCCTCCAAGAAAAGGAAACCAGTCTGGTGGACTTCTGCCATAAACAAACTATACAATAGAAGGAGGAAACTAGTACAGAAAAGAGTAAAATCCCAAGAAGGGAAGACATCCCTGATCAGTATCAGCATGAAACTATGATCCCTCATAAAAATCATCCAAGGCAAGCTTTGAAAGAAAAATTGCCAATGACTCCAAAGATAACCACAAGGCATTTTTTAGCTATGGCAAGAATCTAAGTAGCAATGCTCAGATCTGCTCCGAGTTAGTGCAGAATGGCACAAAATACACTGAACTGACCGATATCACCAACATCCTGGCAGACAGGTTCAGCGCAAACTTCAGCCCCCTCTCAGCACCAAGAGGGCCCATAACCAAACCAGATGAATGTAGAGTCCCTGAATTCACAGACACTCAGGTTAAAACAGCCCTCTACAAAGCCAAAAACACAGCATCAATGGGACCGGACGGTGTCCCAGGCTGCATCCTACATGAGCTCAAAGACAAACTAACCCCTCACCTAAATACACTGTTCAAACCTCTCCACAGGCTACGTACCCATAGAGTGGCGCACAGCAGCAGGTATTCCACTCCACAAAAGTGGAGCCACAACAGACCCCGGGAACTATCGCCCTATAAGCCTGACTAGCTTGGTCTGCAAGGCTATGGAGCGCATCATCATGGAACTCATTAACAGAGACATTGGGAACCTCCAAACACTGAACCCTACCCAGTTCTGCTTTGTTAAGGGCAGATCATGCCTCCTGAACCTGGTGGACTTCTTTGAGACAGTTACCAAGGCTATAGATGAGGGAAAGGTGGTACACGCATCCTACCTAGACCTCGCAAAGGCCTTCAACACCATTCCCCATTCTGGTATTATAGACAAGCTCACCAGCGTGAACATAAAGCCCTATGTCACAAGATGGGTTGCCAACTGGCTCACGGACAGAACCCACATGGTGAGAGTTGCGGGAGCTAGGTCCGACTCTAAATTGGTTACAAGTGGAGTTCCCCAGGGCTCAGTCCTAGGACCCCTCCTGTTCGGCATATACTTCTCAGAGGTACAGGCAAGCACAGGAGGACTATGGCTGACCAAGTTCGCAGACAGCTGCAAACTAGGGGCTATAATTGACTCTCCGTCTGACACAGACATCCTCCAAAAGGATCTCACTGAGACAGATACCTGGTGTGAAAACCATGACCTCAAGCTAAATGCCAAAAAGTGCATAGTCATCCCCTTTGGAAAAAACAAAGTACCCACAAACTACCACATAGGTGGCAGTCCCCTAAATATGGAAGACATAATAAGTGATGTGAGGACCCAAGTAGATAGTAATCTCAAATTTGATAATCCCATTGCCAAAGTGGTTAGAAAATGCTTCTATGTGGCCCACCTAATCACAAAACGGTTCACATCCAGATCAAAAGAGGTCATTGTACCTCTCTACTCATCCCTCATCAGACCCATCATAGAATACAATGCCCCATTTGGGATGTACCTTACAAGACACCTGCAACGGCTGGAAAGACCACAGAAGTACTTCACCAAGAGGATCACTGGCCTCAAACAGGTGCCCTATGCAGCTTGACTGAAGAAATTACAGCTGTACTCTGTTGCATACCGCCTACTCAGAGGTGATCTCTGCCCGACATACAAGGCCATGTCCAACCCAGAATTAATGGACATGCTCCACCTAAAGAAAACCTTATCCTCACGAGCCACATGCTCTAGGGATCTAAACCTCACCACAACAATAAATAGGACATGCTGGAGGGATAGATTCCTGTCCCAGAGACTTCCCATGCTTTGGAACAAGATCCCAATCTACATCAGGCAGAGCTCCTCGCTAGCACTCTTCAAAAGAAATCTTGACAAGTGGATGGGAAACGGAAAGTTTACTTCGGGGATCACTTCAGTGGCTCTGCTGGACAGAGGCACAGGGAACTAATCTAAGGGAGTGGCGAAAGCAAACACATTCTGGCTAGGCTTATAAATGTCTTCAGGCAGATAGCCCAGTACTTACCTATGAACCTATGTATGGTGATCTTGATAAAGAGGTAAAGTATGGAAGAATTAGGAACTTAGTGTGACAGTGTCATCCTCAACATCTTTTGGTGAGGTTATTTCCATCAACCTTACTCACCCCTATCTACAAGTGAGTCATCATATTGCCTGTAATACTGCACTAATGCAAATTAGCATTCTTAAACATATGCAACTTTGGCTTCTGTAGAATATGCCCTTTAGCAGAATGCATGTCCTCTCCTCTTTATTGAGAAGTCAAAGGTAACAGGTGGCTTTCAGAAATAAATCACAACAACTCTTGTGTTTTTCTAAAGTGACCCATTAATGTTGAAATGGTCCTTTTTGTCTTTGCATTCTGCATATGAATTCTGAAAGCTTTGTAATTTTTTTCTTATCAGAAAGGGCTACAATCAAAATGTAAAAGAAATTTCTCCAAACAAGGTAGTAGTAAACCTATAAAAACGCTGAAGTATTTTGCTTCTGTAGTGACCCATCTCCAGCACCGTATACAGTTTCTCTGTATTTAGTATATATTTTATTAATGATGTGTTTGTGTGTGTGTGTTGTGTATATATATATATATATATATATATATATATATATATATATATATATATAGATAGATAGATATATATCATGAAGCATATTAGGGAAAGCAGTTATTTTATTTTTCTTCACCACCCTAAACTTGTTCTTTCATTTCAATTCTTAGGGCAGCTGCATTTAGTGAATGCTGCATTTATCTGAATGCTAATTAACATTACATGTGAACTCTGCTTGCTAGGACTAACATAAACATAATGGTGTCTGAATTATAGTAAGATAGCACCACTATCATATTATAAAAGCTTAATATAAAATATGTCTCACCTGTCATAATAACGCAGTACACTGTCAGTTTGCAATGACACCAATCTCTTAATGATTCACTTTTAATTTAATGAATGCTATAAAAGCAACATTTAACATGCACTTTCCATGCTTCATTTTTGCAAAATAAAGCATTTTGGATATATGAGACCTTCACTGTTGAATTTAATTCTGAAACAATATCTACAGTGGCAAAATTACACCAAATAATCTCATTTGCAAACTTTGGTTTGATCTGATCCACCATTGCTACTAATTTGAAACCAACTTTACTTCAGGCTATTGTACCAGTATGCACTTTAACTCTTAAGTCCATATATGCATTATGAATGTAAAAATACACTGCTACACAGATGGATCCAGCCTGAATCTAAAGGTACTTTGCAAAGAATAGGCTAATTCCTCTGCCCTATAGCAAACATCCAATAAACAAATTACATGGTTTGCATTGAGAAATATACAGATCACTGGTGGTTTGGTGAGTTATATTTGAAGCAACCATTTTGATAAAAGACATGAAGTGTTCAGGTTTTCACCATGTAATTTTGTCTGATTTATGTGAGATGGTAATTTGTGACAAGTTAGTAGTAATTCTTTTAACATGATCTTGATTACTGGCAGTAGCTGTGTGTGTTTCTGACCTTATAATACATGCTGTGACTAGTTATCTAGTTTTATTGTGCTGGTTATTAATCTGATAAATCTTGTAAAAATCAAAATAAACTACTGTATTGTTTTTGGGCAGTTCTAACATAATATTTATTTTCATTGTCTCTATAACAGTATCAACAGTATCAACAAGAACATTATATAACTGTTCCTTGTAGCAGTATTAACAGTTGGGATTATATTTTCCATTTTGGATCCTGGTTGTTGCATTTAATTGTTGGAGAGTTGGTGTGGTTCTTGTTGTGGTTTTTTATAACTAAAAATGCCTACCTTAGAATGTCATTGGCCAAAATACAGGTTTTCTGTTTGTTGATGCTACTGATCTATTCGATGTGATCATATATACTTTTCACAAACATGTATCAGACACTTACATGTATTTTGTTTGAATCTCTTGTTTGGTTCTCAACTTAGATATCATTTATAAAAGATTAGACAACTGCATATATCCTCAAGAAGGAAAATGTTCTAATTTTTTACAGTAACAGAAATGTAAAATGGATGTAATTTAATATTTATATTTTTTATATCTAATCAAATGTGGTGCTAGTTAACCTGCTTTTGCATACTATAACCATATTCAATCATATATATTGAATTTCTTTTTCTCTTTCTCTTTAAGAACTTTATCATCTAATTAATTCAGGAAGATATGCTAATTAATCATTCATTGTTCTACTTTGCAGTTGGTAATATTTATTTTATTTTGGTCCTGTTCTATATTTAACTTTGTTATCTCTGTCAAAATAATACAAAAGTTGTTTATATAAATACATCCTATGGCACATGTATTTAGTAATATAAACACAAAATATTATATATTTTTCTTTTTTTTTATTTTTATTTTAACTAAAGATAATTTTTCTTCTCAAAATCAGTAAAGTTTCCTTGAATAATACAATTTTAGTTTTAGAGGAATTTATTATATTTTATTATATAATTAGATACATAATTTTTAACAAGTGGTGGTGGAAAGTAAACTATTGTTGCTTGTTAGGTGGTTGGCTTGGATAGTAAATGTTGCTCAGGCTAGGAGTATTTGGCTCCATGGAAATCTAATTCGGTTATAGAACTTTAGCTTTATTTCTTATTGGATTTTTTTTGTTCTTTTTTTGGTATATACTAATTAAACCATTTTGATTTATATTCCTGTCTCATTTATGATTAATCATAGATTTACTCATATTCATGTTAAATCTGATGGAATAATGACTTTTATCATTTCACAATAGAAATGAATGGTTATAATTTATGTAAATTCTTTCACTGTGCTTTATGTCTTACTTAAAATGCGTATCTGTTAATATTAATGGTTTGAATAATAGTTGTAAGAGGGGAAGTCTGCACAAAAATTTGAAACTATTCAGTTCCCAAGTTGTTTTTTTCTTACAAGAAACACACATTTGTCTGAAGACATAGATACACTTAATACTAGATGTTATTCTGTGTTATTTAGTTTTCACCATTTTCAAAAGAAGAGAGGAGTAGCTATATTGTGGAATAATTCTTTACCTATAACTAAAGTTCTAAAAAATAATAAAGAACAGCAATGGATGAAGCCAGGCAATATTAAAGTCTCAAATCCAGGTAAAATAGAGGCAATTCGAATCACAGTTCAACTTGTAAATACAGAATAAACAGCTGAGTTCAAAACCATAAAAACTCCTTTATTGTAAACAACCATAGGTAAGCCCTTTCACAATACAGCTTCATCAGACCATTGAACAACTACTAAAGCAACCCTGTATATAAACTAACATGAATTAAACAATTAAGCAATTATCTAATCACCTCAAATGAACCATCAATTTAAACTTACAAAGGGAAAATAAAACAACAAAATATACATTCCTCTATACAAATAAAATAGTACAATTTTGTAGATACATATATAAATATACACCTATTTAAATATGTATATGTTATATAATATATATATATATATATATATATATATATATATATATGCATTTAAAAACAATTTAAATCAAATCATTTGTGTAACCTTCTTTTTTTCAAAAAGTTGGTTTAATTCCCACTGCACCCATCTGCCTGCTGTACGAATTTAAGCAAGTCACTTAACCGGACATTACATCCAGGAATAATTTATGTAATGCTGCTTAGGTTATATGATATATAGCAATATATGTGAAGTGTAATGTTTGTTCATTTTAATTTGTTGATACAGTTTGATTACTTTTGTATAAATGTAAATGTATCTATGTCCCAAGTGATAATTCAATACAGATGTTAAAAAAAAAAAAAATGGTTATTTATTTCATTTTACTGTGACAAGTCATCAGTCATTAATGATGCCATTCTGCGCCACCTTATCTGCACTGTCATTTGTAACTCTATTTCACTTTTCTGTAACTTTTGCACAGGCTTCTTTTCTGTTCACCCTTTCAGTTCATCAAATTTTACTTGTATCTGCTTCTCCCTTTGAGTTTACGTGTGGAACATAAAACTGAAAACAAAAACTTTATCTGCCTATTACACCCCCTTTACTTAGTGGCTGGTACAGCTACTCCTTTCACCCTACCACAACTGCACTTCTGACTGAAAGCTTCTAATTCTATTGTTCAGAAATATAAGTAGGATTCTGGACTAAAACCAAGCAAATTAAAATAATGAGTCCTAGATATATGCTGAAACATTTTCTGTGCTCTAGCCAAATTCATGCTTTGATTTACAATTGTCATCATTTGCCTGTTATGGTGGGGGTGCAGTGGTTAGCATTGTTGCCTCACAGCAAGAGGTTCTCCCATTCGATTCTTGGCTGGAGCGCCTTCTGTGTGGAGTCTGCATGTCCTCCCTGCAGTCGAGTGACACTTAATGACATGCAGGTAGGTGCGTGCATGAATGGTTGGGCATCGGGCTGGCAACTCAGCACCATAAAAAATCCACTGCCAGTCATTAGTGGACTGGAGTTCCTCTGTGGCCACCCCTAACCGGGAAAAGCCAAAAGACATCATTTACCTGTTATGCATAAAAATATCATATGACCTATGTGATAATTTCATTAGCTCCGTGACAAAAAAATTTACTTCACAAACCACTGGTAGTGAGCTATACAAGTCAAACTTATTAAGCACACTTGCCATAACTATGACTATCGGTATCAAAAAATGTTTTCAAGGGAGTAAGCCCATTAGGGGCATCCACGTGGAAGACATTACCCCAGTACTCCTCTTATTATGAATTCTAACTACCTAGATACACTATCACAAGAAAGAGATACACCCTGAAAGGGGGAAAATATGGATCCTGCAACTGAAATCTCACACTGCAGATAAACCAAAACTTTTTCGAAGTTTCAAATTCAAAAAGTTACAGTCAAGAAAACAGACTTCAGAAAGTAAAGATCCATCAAAAAGAAACAGTCTTGCCATTATCTTGAAGGCTTCACTCTTCATGATACAACAACAACACAGGTTATATTTTAAATATAAAATAAATGGCAGCATCCTGGACAGAAAGAATACACTTTACTAAACTCACAAGTATTTTGGCTGTTCATTCTTCATTAGACCAAAAAGTGTAACTGTGAGCCCTCTTTAGAAAGTTAAGCCATATAAATAAAGATCATTATTAATACAGCTGTTTTTTTTCTTTTAACAATGGTACTACTATGAATATATTTTTAAGTATTATTTGGCTTCAAATTCAAATTTCAGCACTCAACATGCTGACTGCCAACACGCAGGAAAAAAAAAAGACCAAAAATGCAGAAGAGCGATTCTCAAAAATCATTCTTCTCCTTTAAACGTCTTTTTGTAGAGGGTGCACCCCCTGCACCCCCAGAGCATATATATACTGTACCAACTCCAAGATCACCATACCTTGGAGAAAAGAGAACATTCTGAGAAATGGCATCTCTGACTTAATATATTTACGGCAGTTCTTTTGGCTATTCAGTCCTTGTGTTTTGGGACTCAGTGTAGCAAATCCCGACATTTCAAATGGTTACTGTATTTTTTTGTTGCTAGTTCTTTTTTCACCACCATCTAGTTTCCAGCTGAAATAGGAAATTAGCATTATCTTTTTCCATAGAGAGTAGGAATATAGTTTTGAAAATACTGATATTTAAATATATTTTTGAGCAAAAGTATATGGTTATTCCATTAGTGTGCTCTTTGTTTTAAATGCCCTGTTGGTGAATGATTCTATATTTGAATTATCCCTTACTTTAATCCTTTTAAAATGTTTTGTAAATAAACACCATGGCATATAGCACATTGCAGGAGAAACAAAAAATTACATGACAGAATTGCTGACCAATTTTATTTTTGTGCCCCGTGTCGAAACAGAAAATAATTTATACACAGCTGCTTGAACATCTAAAAAAAATTGGCATCTTCACTGATTTTCAGCATGGCTTTGGACTTGATCATAATATACTAAACAGTCTCTGTACAGTAACATAGTCACAAGTGCCCTTTTATTAACATAATAAGGAGCCTTGAAAGTATCAAACGTCAGATTCTGCTATACAAGCATGAAGTTCTCAGTTTTCATCATCCAGTTATCTTCTTATCTTCTGCTTTCAAAACTACCTCAGAAGTAAAATCTTTAATGTATGGACCTGCAGTTCTATTTTGGAGTAATTTCCACCACTGGAGTCCTTCAAAAATCTGTAATCAGACATATTTTTCCATGCATAAATGATATTATCATCAAATGCCTTTCCCCACTTTTACGGTGGTAATGATATAGCCTTACCTGTGGCCACATCTGATTCATCCTGATACCCAGATGAGTCAGGGCTTCTCTCATGCAATCCATTAATCTCTTGGCTGGATGTGTACATCTCCTTTTCCCTTCTACCTGTCTGTCCCAAATCTGCTTTAACAAATCATCTGCTTTCCTATAGAAATAACTAAACCACCATAATCTGTTCTCTTTTTCACTTTCTTTACAACTGATACTACTTTGGCTTCAACATTGCCATCCCATTTTCTTCATCTGTCCCATCATGTTCATCCTATGGCCATCACAGGCATGGCATCCACATCAACTCAGGGTTCCTCAGCTGGTCTGCCTTTACTGCACTGTATTCTGTACCACACACACACACACACACACACACACACACACACTGCTGATTTTATACTATTTCAGCTTCTTTGGCATTCTTCTGCCACAGGCTAGAACATAGATTTTATGCCAGTTTGCAGAACCACTTAGTCTAGCTTTCATCTTCTCATTCAGATGTCCCTTCTACACAGCCACACCTCCCAGATACATGAAGATGTTAAAATGCTCCATTATTTCCCTTCTAGCTCAATTTTCAGATTTTTAAAAAATGTTTCCTTTTGTCTTTTCTCGGTTTTATACCATGTACCTTCCATTTTGCATTACTGGCTCTTGTCCTTTGTTGCTGTTCCTGTTCAGAGATTCCTTGTCATGCCACATCATCTGCATAGAGAGACTTTGATGACCTGTGACCTCCAACCTTTAATCCATCACCATTATGAGCAGGAGAAGGCTAAGAACTGAAGCTTGATGCAAACTCACTCTACAGAAAATTCCTCTCTGGATCTAAACACTGTTGATCATTGCATCATTGGATTCTTGTGCATTGTCTGCATTAATTCTGCCAGTGTTTCTAGGACATATAATCACCACAGGACTGTCCAGATCACCTTTCCTGGGACCTTGTCATATGCTTTCTTCATATGTATAAATACCTAGTTGGTTTCTTTTATCAGCTCTGGCTTTTTCACCTCTATCTGTCCAATTGCAAACAATAGGTCAGTTATACTGCACCTTAATCTAAATCCAAACTGCTCTTTTCCCCATCTTACTTTTTGCTACCCTGTGTATTAATTTATAAGTTACCCTCTCCGGCACCTTCCTGCAGTGAGACAGGATCGACATCAATGTACTGTCCACAATTATGTCTCTCCCCTTTATTCTTTTACAATGATTGGCACAATCCCTCCAAATGACATTATTCTATGTGCGAAAGGTATCAACTCAACAAGAGTGAATACGGCAGCATCATAATCTAAAAAATACCTTCAAGGCAAATACAAGAAACAAACTCAATCTGCCCTAATATCCTTCTTACAATAATCCTTCCTAAAACTACAATAATCCTTCCTAAAACTGCTGCAGCTTTTTATTACTCTGCAACAACAGAGAGAATACAAATCCTTATTCATACTTGACTCTAATAAATCAAAATTTACTCAGGTTAAACATCACAAGTATAAATGACTCTCCAGCACAAAACAGCTGCTATAGTAAACATGTAACATAATGTATCTTGCTATAGTTACAAACATCTCACACCTAACCTGGAAATGCCTTTGCTAAAATTGATTCTTTCCAATGATAGCTTAAGATGTTTCTTTTTACATTGTAATCCTCTCAAGATACCTTTACTATTCTAATTACATTTAGTTTATTCTGTAGCTTCACCAACCTTTTATCCAGTCATAAACACTTTTCACAACAGTTGAAAAGGTCAGATGATTTCCTATAGCAACATACATCATTCATTTTTTTTTTGTCTATCCATACATTAAAATTAATGAATGAGAACTACTGTCCTACCCTAAGGAAAATTCTCATGAGTCTTTAACTGTTCAAAACTCAGTCCTACAATGTGTTTTCCTTAGAAAGATCTCCTTTTTGACTTACAGCACATGAAAAATGCTTTACCAAAATGACTGCAGCTAGGTGGAACTATCTCTCTTCATACCACAAAACAGACACAAATTATACCATCTTTAGAAAAAAAAGGCTACTAAAATAAACCTAATAACAAATAGAAATAAAATGTCTCAGAAAATCAGACTAGTTCCTATAATGCACGTTTGCACTTGTTAAAATGCATTAATTTAGTGTACACAGATTAAAATTCAATTATATGGATTTGTAAATATGTAGTTTATAGATGTTAAATCATCTAAGCTACCATAGTACAAGGTAGCCGGATATTACTTGGGATATTTTACAGTGAAAATGTTAACTTCTAGGTAATCATTAGTTGTGACCTAAATGTACTGTTCTAGTTTTAGCTGTTATTCATAAGTGTGATCAAGTATCTTTATTAGCTGGCTTTTCCCCTGACTGCTGTGCATTCCTGGCCCCAGCGTTTCTTCTTTCTTTCTTTCCACCCAGTCCACAGTAAGACTTGTGAAACTAGCTGCCTGGTCATTAAGGACACTTACAAGCTATCTCAGCCATCTCATCCTCTAGGTAACAGATTCAGGCTGTCCTACTTCAGAACACTGGCATCAAAGGAAGCAAGATACTTTCCAACCACCCAGTCCGCAGTAAGACTTGTGAAACCAGCTGCCTGGTCATTAAGGACCCTTACAAACTATCTCAGCCATCTCATCCCCTAAGTAATGGATTCAGGCCATCCTACTTCAGAACCCTGCCATCAAAGGAAGCAAGATAGTTCATTGTCCTAGTCCTAGCTGTAAAACTAAATGATTACTAAATAACCTGTGTGTGTATTTAAAATATGCTACTTAGCCAGGATACCCAGCAAACATATTCCCCACATCCCTTTGGGAACAAACCCTTAGTTTTCCTTAGTGTCTCTTTCCATATAAGCTATCTGTGTCATTCCTAACTCTTTAGTAGCTTTTCACGGGTCTGTATTATAAAATTGAAAAGACTTTACCGCGAACGCTCACATGAGCAAAAATGCTGGTAATCAAAATTGCTATTGTGGGGGGGCTGCGCCTCCCCACCCCCCGCTAAATATATATTCTAACTCTGAGGTCGCACTACAGTGAGGAAAGGGCATATATCCCACTCCTCACTGTAACACGACCCCACAATCACGGTTTCAATTCCTGGCATTTTTGCTCATGTGAGTGTTCACGCTAATGTCTTTTCGTGCATCTAATATAAACCCGCTTTTTGCTATTCTCTATCTTCTGCTGCTATATACGTGAGCCCACTAGGTGGCACCCTAAACTAGACTTGTCCTGCACTCTCTATCCCCTCTCTCTAATAGCATATCACTTAGTTCTTTTTCCCCAGTCTCTGACTTCTCCAAACTTCCCTTCTTTTAGCTTAATTCCCATTCTCCCAGGTAATTTCCTCTGTTTCCACTCAGTTTCCCCATACTATCGCTACTACTTACCTGTGTCTACTGAGAATTTTTCAGTAGTCAGCTGTTCACAGATTGTTCTCACATTTTCTTCTTTTACCTATCTGAACCTACTCCGCCCTCCTACCCTACCCCCAAATTCCTCCTACCCCCACTACACCTATTCTTATACTTCTGTAAACACACCCCCCATTCTGTAGCATCCAATCACACCCCCCCCCTCATTACAGTACTAAATTATTTACCATCCTTTTACATACTGCTGATCTTAAAGTACCAATTCAGTACATAGGACTTTCTCTCTTACTTCTCCCTTATCAATCCCCACCACCTTCAAATAAACATACTTATTTCCCCGTAATATGCCCTTATTATCCATGTCCAGACATATACAGCCATTTCTCTTATACATATTTTTACCTACTCTGTCTGCATCCTTTGTCTTAACTGCCTATGAATACCTCACTTACCATCCACTCAAGCAAACATCACTACTAACTCATGTAACCTCCCAAAACCACATAAACATTATATCTACATCCTTCTATCTACTACCAAAGTATCACAGACTAGCTGACATTACCGATCCCCAACTCAGGAAATCTCAATATATACTCTACAAATTCCTAAAGCTCACCCATAGACTTCAACAACACCCCTTACTACATGGTGATATTCACCCCAACCCTGGCCCTAAGAACACAGAAAGAACAGACCCCTAAAAACTAAACCCCTGTACCACTTACACTCCTACTTATACCCCCACAAAAAATACCTATTTCTCTCATTATAGCACATCTCAACATACATAGCTATAACAATAAAATTTCTCACCTTCATGCCTGCTTGGCCTTACATTCATTTGATATTCTATGTCTTAATGAAACATGGCTCAAACCTTTAACCCAGGACAATGAAATTACCCCAAATGGATACAATATTCTGAGAACTGACTGCAAAACCAAAAAGGGTGGGGTTGTGGCAACTCTCTACAAATCAGGGCTACACGTTATTTCACTAGATGCACAACTATCTTCAGATAGTAATTCAGAAATCCTTATTACTTAACTTAAGATCAATGCCTGTAAATCCATCTATATAATATGCTCCTACCTTCCTCCTCACAATAACATCAGTACCCTTGAAAATATCCTTAACTGGCTCTCAACTAGCTTCCCACAAGAAACCATAGTACTGGGTGACTTTAATATAGACTGAAATAACTGTACTTCTACCAAACCTACTACCCATATAAACCTGTATGGCTTTACCCAAACAATTACCACCCCCACCAGAATCCATTAACCCAACAACAAAGAAAGCACCTTGGACTTGTTTTTAATAAATAGTCATCCCCTGACTTACAAAGCAAGCACCCTCCCTGGTGACATTAGTGACCACTCACTGACCTATATAATTAGACAAAAGGTCAATATCCCCAACCCAATCATTTATAGAACTACCTGGAACAACAAAAATTTTAACCCAGAAACTTCCAAATTGAACTTAAAGCATGTAATTGGTCACCCCTTAGATACCTCCAACTACAGGATGCAGTGTTATACTTTAACACCGAATTCTTACAAATATTCGATAGTCATGTCCCTATTCGCTCTATCAGAACTAGGACCATAACTGCTCATGGCTCACAAAAGAGACTAGACATCAAATTCTACTAAGAAATAAAATCTGGACCAAATGGAGAATTACTAAAAACCCTACAGATCATCAAAACCTTAAACAGTTGAGAAATGCTACTAGAAAATCAATTTTTCTAGACAAAATAACTATTACTTTCAACTTCAGCAAGCTCAGCAACTCAAACCACAAAAGTTCTGGACAGGTATTAACAGACTTCTTCTACACCCAGGTCACTCCAAAATACCAACCCCATCAGGCACCACTTACAACAATCCGAAGCATATTGCTGATGCCTTTAATACCTTCTTCACTGAGGCTGTCCAATCTCTGGCTAATTCCCTACCTCCTGCTAGCATAAGAATGTCTTCCTCCACATCAGTCTTACCTCCTCCATTTCATTTACAACCAGTTCCAATAACCCTCACCTGCACCCTTCAAAAACTCAAACAATGCAACCCCTCAGCTGACCGTCTACCAGCTCAATATCTGCAAATAGATGCTAGGGTTCTGGCATATCCCATTTCCATCTGAATTAATAGAACTATTACTGAAGGAACTATCCCATCTCTTTGGAAAATCTCCTATATTATCCCACTACATAAGGGTGGTACCTCAACTGAACTCTCTTTTTTCCAATATCCTTACTCTATTTAGCAAAAATCATGGAAATATGCATCCACTGACAACTGCTACATCACTTACTCCAAAATAACTTACTATCCAACTGTCAGCATGGTTTTAGGCCACTCCATAGTACCACCACTGCTCTCTAGTCCTTCTCTGACTCCATTAACAAAAATCATAATAGCAATCTGCTGTCCTCTGCACTCTTTATTGACCTGTCAAAAGCCTTCGATATGGTTAACCATCAGCTACTTTTAAATATAATTGACAAAAACAAGCAGGC
>NC_056749.1:655404878-655454878 GCF_019279795.1 Protopterus annectens | reverse complement strand
TCAAACCACATTTTTTTTCTAATATTTAACAAGTATGCATTGTATAATTAAAATTATATAGTAACATATTTATTTAGGTTTGGAAATGGATGTCACATTTCATAAGGGTAAAAGAAATGACATATTTGTAGACTTGGCCACACCCCACCCCCGTGTACACTGATGTTTATTACCTTTTCTATTTTAACCTTGAAATAAAGTTATCCGTCACTGTCATTCATTTTGCAAGACAGCAGCTATCAGAAAAGTAAAATGCATTCATGTAACCTAGAAGTGAGTACTAGAATTGGTGCCATTTGCATCTCTAATTAAACTGCCTTTGTTAGCATGGTTTGAATTAAGGTATCCAGTCCCATAATTTGACTTCCCAGAATAAATAACAAAGTAGATTTGTTAGTATCTTAGTACTGGGATTGTTGATGTACTCCTTTGTGTTTATGCACATTTGTTTGCAAGCACATTTCAAAAGATGTTGTGTGAGAAGCCCTTTTATATGAACTATGATTCCAAATTATGCAAAAAGGGCTGTTACTCTCTCAGGTCAAAAAAAAAGATCTCTTTTCATTCAGGATCAATGTACTAATTTTGGTCCATTCAGAAGTGACTTTGAAGTATAATGTTCTTGAGACATGGAAGACACAGTTACCCATATGAAGGCTGCTAAGAATTCTCTCTCCCTTCACTAAAGCATGTGGTATAATTTTTTTTGTTGGTCTGCGTGTCTCTCTCTCTATTTTAACATACTGCTGAAGACTCTCACATTTCCCATGTGCCATCTTTGCTTTAACATGTATTTTTGTGTTTTGTTTTCTTCTTAACAACTGAGCTCCTTTAGCACTTTAGATAATCCTAATTCGGAAACTTTTCTGCCTTCCATAGGCACTGTACTTCCAGTTGGAATTTAAGAATTGGTGTATAGGTCATTCTCCTCTGTAGGTCCTGTACATGAAATGCTTCCACTTTATGATACTTCTAGTACAAGCAGCAAATAAATGACAGCAGTAGTTTTCTAAGTTAGGATTGGACAGCCCTGTTGACAATTGCCTTAAGTAGGGCATTTGCCATGATATCACAGCATACTCAGAGAAGCATCAGCTAGCATGAATATGGCATGCAGTTAAACCAGTCGCACCAGTAGGAAACCAGTTTAAGTATGTTCATTTCTGTTGAGTCTTACAAGATGAAATCATTGAATTAACATGGTGATTTACTTTCTAATGAACTCTCACAAGTCAAAGCATAATTGTGGTGCTGTTCAAAGGTCTGGTATAATTTTATTTAAACATGACTTTTGGATACGCAGAGAGAGTGCAAGTATTCTAAGAAATTATGAGAAAGTGCAAGTATTCTAAGAAATTATGGGAAAATGAAGACTTCATTTTAAGTTTGTAAGTAAGATGGGGGGTAGTTTTTTTCATTTTTTTCCAGGCAATTGTAATGAAGCACTTGCGTATGTGAGCATTAAATTTATCTTTCTGAATATTTAACATGTAGACCTGGTGGACCATTATTTGGAAGACAGATCTGGTAAAGACAGAAGTCCTTTTGAGTCACAAGATGTATAGCTGCAGGTATTTTGGGACCTCCTTCAGTGGTGTACATACTGGGGCAAGAAAAAGTGAGTAAGATCAGCAGTAATAAACACTTTGATGCTTGATGGATGATGAGCTTTCATTACATGAATTTGTAGCCCAGTAAGTGTCAGGAACTGCTGGTTGACAGGTGCGAGGGATAAAAAAGCCCGACAATTATACAAGAATACTGTTCAAAATAAGCCAAAAATGTGGACCTATTTTAATATAATACGTTAGAAATGTGTATAGCAAAAATAGTTAACAGTGAGCTGAAATGAGTGGTTAATTTCATAAAATATAATGTTTTGATGTAATATAGTAATTACCCTACATATTTGATTTATAGCTTCTATAAACATGCATTAGTGCACGATACTGACAAATGACGTTTGGGAACAAACCAATTTGTCCAAGGACATCTTCAGTAAGTGTTAGAGTTAAATGGGAGTTGGGAGTGGTAGTTTGTTGGGGAAGGGGACTAAGACTATGGAATAGAGGTAGACTTGTTTAGTTTTGGGAAGGGTCGAGAAGGGTTAATTTAAGGGGACTTTAGAGGAAGTGACATAGATGCAGGGTGGGTTGTAGGTGTTTTATAGGAGTGTAACTGAGAAGAGGAATCATATTTTGGTGTGTACTTGTTACAGTGCAGGCTTAAGTCTGAGATGACCTGTAGGTACTGCTGTGGTCAGGTAGCTTTAGATTAGTAGTTGTGGGCATGGATGTCGTGGGTCATGCTTGGTTAACCAGATTAGGTATTCTTCAAGATATTGATTGGAGAGCATGATGTTTAATTGTAATACATTTTGTTCTCCTCTTTTGGCAGGGAAAGATCGGTTTGGGTAAACAGTGTTGGGATCGTTCAGGCTGTGGCATGGGTTAGCACTATGGGGATGGGAAGTTCTAGCTGGGATAGATGAAAATAAAATATAAGGGAGGAAATGCAGATAATCTGTCATCTAGTTAACTGGGGGGAGGGGGCAGAGAGCTGGTAGTGAGGTTCAGTAGGTTAAGAATGGGCTTGCATATCTCATTAGCCATACATTGATTCCCGGGATTTTGTTGTGCAGGATTTCACCATTGGTGGGTGATGTGATGGGATTCCTGGTGCAGTATTTCAGTGGGTGGGGGCTTCTGGAGTCTTCATTGGTAATAGTGGCAGGCTGCCACAGCTTCTTTATGACTGCAGCGGGTCACTGGTGGTCAACCGAAGCAGTGAAGGTATTTTTGTTGGTTTAGAGTAGATAGGATAGTGGACGGCCACAGTGGTGCAGCAGTTAGCATTGGCACCTCACAGCAAGAGGTTCTCCGGTTCAAGCCTTGGCTGGGGTGCCTTCTGTGTGGAGTCTGCATGTCCTCCCTGTGGGCCTCCTCCGGGTGCCCTGGTTTCCTCCCATATTCCAAAGAAATGCTGTAGGTGGATTGGACACTAAATTTGCCCTAGGTGTGAGTGCATGTGTGTGTGTGTGCCTTCTGTGAAAGGTTGGGCGCCGGGCTGGCAGCTTGGCACTGTAAAAACTCCACTGCCAATCATGAGCAGACAAGGTGATCTGCTGTGGCGACCCCTAACCGGGAAAAGTTAAAAGAAGAAGAAAAACAGTAGGTAGGATAGTGGTTGCCTGCTGTGCATGTGCAGTGTGCTATTAGCTGTTGGGAACCAAGTTGGGAGAATGTGCTGGCAAAGCTCTCAACCATACCTCTCAACTCTACAGATCTTTGCCAAACCTCTTAGAACAAAAAATCTGGACAAAGACAAAAATAATGGGGGGGACAAAGGCACAAAAATAGGGCCACTTTTTAAATTGTATTCTTGCAAACTTAGAATGTTAATAGAGTAGTAGATTTTGCATTAGCATGAATTTGTGAAGGATATGAAGTATGAAACTCAAATTTCTTTCATTTTCTGACTTCAGTCATCAATGATCTTCTAACAATTTGCAGGGAAACCACAATTTTATGAGAAGAGGACCAAATATATGAGGTGAAAATCTGTATTATTTCCAGATTTGACTGTTAAAATTTGTCCCTGATTGGTAGAAAGCTATGTTTGAGAGTGAGGCATTTTTGTAACTATTAGTTCTGCAAGGTCCAAGCATATGTTGGACATTGTAGAGTAATTGGGAATGATACAGTACACTGTACAACAGAGACATGTAGAGATTTGAATAACAGCTTTCCATTTTTTTTTTATGTGCTTCTTTCCCTTGGAGTTTTAATGTGTCTTTGATTTGTTACAGATAGTGAATATGCAGAGTTACAGAGGTGGGAATCCTAGTGGCGCAGGCGGAGGAACTGTTCCAGGAGGTGCCTAATGCTGAGTTGGGGATGGCAGCTGGTGAGGGCGAGTCAGAAGAGAAGATGACCAGAGAGGTGGCTTGTGGAAAACGAGCACAGCAGTTGAGAAATGTGGTTGGGTCGCAGTGGATCTTCTAGCTGCAGGAGTGGTTCAGGATGAAGCAGCAGGCAATGATGTGCTGTTGGGAGTCCAAGTAGTCAGGACAGGTTTAGAGTATATGGGGCATGATTGTGGGATAACTGGAGATGAGGTGTATCATTGGTTAAGTGACTGAGGGTCTATGGGTATATTCAGAGATGTCATGAGCAGGGTGGCATCGGGGTTGGGACGGTGGCATAATGGTTAAGGTGTTTGCCTTACAAACACAAGGTACAAGGTTTGAATCTCACAGGGGATAATTGGTTAGGCTTAAAATGGCTCATAAGGGCAGTTAGCCTAGTACTAATCTATGAATCTATGAACCTATGAAAGGATGAAGCAGTCAGTAGGGAGGATAGTGTAGGGTTGTCTGAGGGGAGCTTGGTGTCATCTATAGGTGGAGTGGAATTGCTTTCTGAAGTTGGCTTGGATTTTGGCAGAAGACTAGGAGATTTCTTAGCTACACAGGCCTTGGGGCAAGGGGCAGGGACAGCTTTTCTGATCTCTCACATTCCACTTTCTGTTAAGGAGAAGATTTGGAGGGGGGAGTATTTTGATGTCTTCAAGTTAACTGGAGGGGGGAGTATTTTGATGTCTTCAAGTTAATTGATGTGGAAGGGGTGCAGCAGTTGGTAGAATCAGAGATCTCAAATTGCAGGGACCTTTGGGCAACATTAGTGACATTGAGGAGGAGGACAGTAGGTAGGGTGCGACCTAGGAAGTGGGATAATTGGGTGGTAGGTTTTATCTACTACATGGCATGGAGAAGGATACTTCTTTGGCTTTGCACTCTTGGGTTACTTTCTGATGATTTCAGAGGCTCATCGTTTGCAGGCAGGGACCACTTGGTTATTGTATGACCAGAGGTTTCAGAAGAGGAGAGCAGTCTCTCCACTGGAAGGTTAGACATCCGGACTTATGGCTAGTTAATATGATGGATAGCTATGGGGCAGCTAATTGAGGGGGGAAGTGTAGGGGAGAAGGGAGGGGGAAAAGTATGTTGGGCTTTTAATGTGGGACATTGCTCATGTTGTGGGTGTAAGTTCTCAAATATTTGATCCGTGTGTGCAGGGAGCCATCTGGCAGTGCATTGTAGTTGGTGGGAGGTTCATTTGGTGACTCGGAGTTCATTTTCCACTGACATGGGTGTGTTTCCTGCTTCTTTTCAGGGGTTTCAGAATCTCCAAAGTAGGGTGAATTTTTAAGGACGGAGAGGAGTACCTTTTAGGGGAGGAAGGGGTCCGACAGGGGTCGCATTCACCTATTTAGGGAGAAGTACTGCGGAGTATGATTCAGCAATTTCCTGATTTTTCTCTTAACTCATTCACTCCAATGAAACTCAGGGAGTTTGCACTGCAACTTCCAATGGGTGGAGCCTAAGCCTTTTGACAGAATCAAATTATGTCCTCACATTTCAAACAAATGTTCATGTTTCTGGAACCACAGATGTTAAGAAAGAAGTATAAATGGCAAATTCTTCAGCACAAACTGATTTTATAGTTGTAGTATTCTTAGGGTTCTAGGTCTTAAACCCAATTTTATAAGTCACAGTAAACACAGCAACTATTACATTTGTAATATTTTGTTAACAAGTTACAATATCTCAGCAACCACTCAAGTTACACACATACTGTCACCAACATTTTATTCATCTAGCTGACAGCTTTCGTATGAGGCTAAGGAGTTCTGTGTTACTTGGTTGTTGAATTGTTTAGAAAAATGTGAAAATTATATCTATGTAAATTAATATAATAAAAACAACAGTTAATCTCTATTTACTTGTACCGGACCGAGTTCAAATATTAATGCTGTTGAGTTTGCCATTGTGTAAGCTTTAAGATGAAATCTTGTCAAACCTTCTACATAGCATGGTTTTAGAATTATTGATGCAAATATGAGCAAGCAATATTTGATGCCTAGAGACAGCAGTAGGAGTTAACTGCAGATGCACCTGGAGGCATCACTCTGATGTAATGGGTTAAGAAAGAAATAGTTGAGGGCCTTTCTTGGGGGTTTTCCATTAAATCAAGGGTGGTGGGGGATGGGGGATTTATTTTGCATGAATTTGCAATCTGTATGGGGAAGGAGGATATATTGGAGGGGTTGGTAGACAAGGAATGACAGGCAGGTAGGTTTTGGGGACCTTTTGATAGCCCCCTCTTACAAGTTTTATGGTTTTACCATTGGGTTTGGTCCCTAAGAAGGGGGCTGGTGAGTTCAGGCTGTGATTCACCATTTGTCAAAATCAGAAGGGAGCTGTGTTAGTAACTTCATTTCAGTCAAGAATGTTAGGGTATATTATGCATCTTTGGATGATGCCATTAAGGTTATTAGGGGGGTTTAAGGATCCATGGTTAGTGAAGGTGGTCATTGAATATGCTTTTGGCCTTTTGCCGGTATAAGAGGAGGAGTGGCAGTTGTAAGGCATGGTAGTTGGGAACAAATTCCACTTTAATAAGGCTATGCCAATGGGATGCTCAGTATCCTGTGCTACTTTTGAGAAATTTAGCTATGTACTTCATTGGGTTTGGTAGCAGTGTGCGGATACACAGAAGGTGGTGCATTACTTGCATAATTTATTGATCGTAGATGAGGGGTTTGAGGGAGCATTTGAAGGTTTGAGGGTCCCATTGGCTAGGCAGAAGTTTGAAGGCCCAGCTAGGGCATTGGATTTCTTGGGTTTATTTATGGATGCAGAATGCAGGTTGTTTTGCTTACCAGCTGATAAGATAGCTTGATTGAAGGAGAAAATTGGGTAGGTTGTGGCAAGGATAAGTTGTGGATTAGGTAGGTTATGGAGCTTTTAGGGGTTCTGAATTTTGTATGTTGGGCAGTTAATCCAGGGTGTACTTTTTGTAGGTCAGTGGCCTTTTTATTAAAAGGAGGGAATAGCAAACATCTTTGGGTCAGGGTTAACAAGTTGAAATGGGCTGATTTGGCATTTTGGTTGCCATTTTTGAAGCAGTTAAATGGTGTCCCTCTTCCTCAGATGGGTTAGGTTGGTCAAGAGGAACTGCAGTTGTTTACAGATGTAGCTAAGGATATTGGAATGGCTGCATTTTTTTGGAGGGGTTTACAGCTTGTTGGCTGGTGGATAGGAAGGATGAGTGGAAAATATGTTTCCTTTTTGGAGTCCGTGCCAATTTGGGTTGTGTTGGTAGTTTGGCAGGAGTGATTAAGGGGAAAGAGTATAATTTTTAATTCAGATAGAATGGTGGTGGTGCGAGTTTTGCAAGCAAAGGCTGTGAGAGCTGAATTGTTAGTTTTGCATAAGTTTGTTTTGCAGAGTTTATTACATTTTTCATTCACAGGTGTGTATGTGACAGGGGTTAGGTATGAGACTGCTGACAGTTTGTCTCTATTACAGTTTTCCAGATTCTGGCAGTTGGCCCTGGGACCAGAGGAGTAGCTAATGGTGTTGACAGATGTGGTGTAGCATCTTGGGTTGACATAACAAGGAGGTTGGTGCAGCAATCTTGAGCAACATCTACCATGAGAGTGTATGGTAGGACGTTATATGAATTTGATTTATTTTGCAGTTGCCTGAGGATGAAGGGGGTTTGTCTGAGGAACTATTATTGGGATCTGTGGCTTGGGCATGGGTCAGGGTAAGGCAGTGCAGTCGGTTAAGGTGGACTTGGCAGCAATTAGTACATTTGCACAAGTGGCTGGACTGCACGAGTCTACAAAGTTATAGATGGTGGGATGTATGTTGAGAGGGTGAGGTAGAGTGGATGAAGTGAATATGAATAAGCGGTGGCCATTAACAAGACAGGTTTTGAAAGTTTTATTGAAAGGTTTAGCTTTAGTGGTGGGTGAGTCAGTGGATTATGGTTTGTGGGTTACTTTGTATTTATGGATGCATTTTGGGGAATTTCAGGTGTCAGAGCTGTGTTAGGGTCATTAGTTTGAAGAGATGTCAAGTTTTTTTCAAAGATCAGTACACATTTGGTTACATAGGTCGAAAACTGATCAGTTAGGGAAGGGCATGCAGTTGGTCCTTAGGAAAGATCATAGTGATGGGCTTTGACCAGTGAGTTGGGCTGCAAAATTGATGCGCACTCCTTTGGGGAACCATCAGAAATTATTTTTTCCATTGAGAGGGGGTAAGGTGGTAAAGAATTATCAGTTTGTACATGTTATAAGAAGGGCACTGTGATGTATGCATTTGCTAGGTAAGAGATTTTCTACTCATTCATTTAATATTGGTAGGGCTTTGGATTTGGCAAGGGAAGGCAGATCCACTAAGGTCATTTGGAGAGTGGGGAAGTGGTCTTACAATGCCTTTCCTTGTATTTGGTAATGGATTAAATTGATATTTTTTTTTTGTCTTTCAGGAAAGGAGATTGTCATATTGGGCCATTTGTATATCCATTGGGCAGCAAAGAGGGCAGCAGTTAGGATGGATGACTAAGACTTGGGTCTGCATCAGCTAGGGTGGACAGTTAGTTGGCATAGGATTAGAAGTCCTAGGTGGACTTGGCTTATGGATGAAATTGAAGTGATGCAGTCAAGGTTGGGGTTTCCTTGAATATTAGTGATACAGATGTCTTGAAATAGTTTAAGAATAAGAAGCTGTGGCTGGATATAAGAGAGGATTTGATTATTCTGCAGATGTTTTAGCCAGGCACGTGCATTGTTTAGTTGGAGACAGTACCGCATTTGTGTTGAAGGAACGCTGCTAGTTTTAAGGCTTTGGAGCATGCATGGCTCAAATGATAAACCTACCACCCTAGAAAACAAAAATGGAGAAAAACTAAGGGTAATACTGCTCAATGCCAGAAGTCTAAACCTCAAGATGCACGCCCTCGAAGCTCTCCTCCAGTATGGAGAACATCGATGTCTGTGCTGTGACTGAAACCTGGTTCAAGGCTCCTGAGAGCACCCCAGCACTATCAGGTTATACCTCATATCATGCGTTCTGGCCCCAAAATCCAGACCGAACCACAAAAGGAGGGGGAGTATCCATATTCATAAAGGATACCCACACCTCCAGGTTAGTGGCAACGCACGAAGCATCGGAGACCATCCAGGTGCAATTAACCATAGGTAAAACTGCCCTACAGTTTGTAACATGCTACAGACCACCTTCTCAAACTCAGGAAACCCACACAGCCTTCCTGAAGACACTGGAGAGTATGAATGTCTCTCCAAACACCATCATATTGGGTGACTTCAACTACCCAAACATAGACTGGGAACATTACTCAAGCTCCAACACCCTAGCCCAAAGGTTCCTGGAGTTCATAAACTCAAATGCTATGGAACAACTAGTCACCATTCCCACAAGAGGAGAAAATATACTAGACCTGATCATCACAAACATGGGGACAAAATGCTCCACACCGGAAGTATATCCCTCATTGGTGAGATCAGACCATAAATTAATCTCACTGGAGATCCACATCCCGCCCCACCCCCAGCAAAAAGACCACAGTGAAGAACTTCTCAAAAGCAAACTTCACACTTCTTAAGACTGGAGTGGTATCCTTCAAGGCCCCGAGCCAGTGGAAACCACAACCCACGCTGCTGAAACCCTTACAAATGCCTTCTACGAGCACCTCCAGGAATGTATGGATCAAGCAATCCCTAATAAAATCAAGACCCTTTCCACCAAAGGCAGGCGCCCGGTCTGGTGGACCCCAGCCATAAACAAACTCTACAACAAG
This sequence comes from Protopterus annectens, assembly GCF_019279795.1. Lineage (NCBI taxonomy): Eukaryota > Metazoa > Chordata > Ceratodontiformes > Protopteridae > Protopterus > Protopterus annectens. Next base: position 655,445,204 of record NC_056749.1, on the reverse strand, counting down.
AGGAGAAAGCTACTACATGACAGAGCAAAATCCCTAAAAGGGAAGGCATCTCTGATCAATACTAGCAAAAACTACGATCACTCATAAAATCATCCAAGGCCAACTTTGAGAGAAAAATCGCTAATGACACAAAAGACAATCATAAGGCCTTCTTTAGCTATGTTAGAAACCTGGGTGGAAACTCCCAGATATGCTCAGAATTAGTCCAAAATGATAAAAATCACTGAACCCACAGACATTGCCAACATACTGGCAGACAGGTTCAGTGCAAATTTCTCCCTCCTCCCCCCAAAAGGAGAAATATCTATCCCACCAGAGTCTAGCCTCCCAAACATCTCAGATGCCCAGGTGAGAGCTGCTCTCTCTAAAGCAAAAAACACAGCATCAATGGGACCGGACGGTGTCCCCGGCTGTGTGCTACATGAACTCAATGAGGAACTAAACCCACACATAAGGCTGCTGTTTAATCTTAGCCTTACTACAGGATACGTACCCAAAGAATGGCGTACGGCAACTGTGGTCCCACTCCACAAAGGTGGTGCTTCTACGGACCCTGGAAATTACCACCCCATAAGCTTGATGAGCCTTGTCTGCAAAGCTATAGAGAGGATCATAATGGAACTCATAAATAAAGACATTGGGGACCTACAGACACTGGATCCTACCCAATTTGGCTTTGTCAAGGGCAGATCCTGCTCCTTGAACTTGGTCGACTTTTTCGAAACAGTCACTAAGGCCATTGATGAGGGTAAGGCAGTTCACACAGCCTACCTTGACCTAGCAAAAGCGTTCGACACAATACCCCACTCGGGCATCATAGAAAAGCTCACCAGCTTAGATGTAAACCCATATGTCACAAGATGGGTTGCAAACTGGCTCAAGGACAGAACACACAGGGTTAGAGTTGCTGGTGCCATGTCAGACTCTAAGCCGGTCACGAGCGGTGTCCCACAGGGCTCAATCCTGGGCCCCCTCTTGTTCGGCATTCATTTTTCTGAAGTGCAGGCAAACATAGGGGGATTGTGGCTGACAAAATTTGTAGATGACTGCAAACTGGGCACCATAATTGACACTCCATCAGACACAGACATCCTCTAGAGAGGTCTCATAGAAATGGATAACTGGTGCCAGAGCCATGGCCTTAAGCTAAATGCCAAAAAATGTATAGTCATACCCTTTGGGAAAAACAAGGTAACCCCTAATTACCACATAGGTGGTAATCCATTAAACATGGAAGAAGTTATCAGGGACCTGGGGACCCAAGTTGACAGTAACCTCTCTTTTGACACTCACATTGCCAAAGTGGTTAGGAAGACCTTCTATATTGCCCACCTGATCATGAAGGGATTCACATCCAGATCAGGAGAGGTCATTGTACCCCTGTACTCTTTACTTATCAGACCAATGACTGAGTACAAAGCCCCATTCGGAATGTACCTTACCCGACACCTGCAGCAGTTGGAAAGACCCCAAAAGTTCCTCACCAAAAGGATAAAGGGGCTCAGACATATGTCATACGATGCCCGACTGAAGAAACTCCAGTTCTATTCAGTCGCATACCGTCTGCTCAGAGGTGATCTGTGCCTGACGTACAAGGCCATGTCCAACCCGGAATTAATGGACATGCTCCACCTCAAAAAATCCAAATCCACCAGAGCCACGAGAGCAAGAGACTTAAACCTCAACACGGATATAAATAGGACGTGCTGGAGGGACAGATTCATCACCCAGAGACTCCCTACACTATGGAACAGAATCCCAGTCCATGTGAGGCAGAGCCCCTCACTGACTCTGTTCAAGAGAAATCTTGACGAGTGGATGGGAGATCGTAGGTTTACCCCGGGAATCATCTCTGTATCACTGCTGGACAGAGGCACAGCAAACTAATGGGTATAGTATTCTCATCCTAAGGGGTGGTGAAAGCCACACACACTCTGGCTAGGCTTATAAATGCCCTAGGGCAGATAGCCTAGTATGAACCTATGAACCTATGAAGGTTTATTAACTATAGGCTGGCACACCAGTGGGGTGTTTTGGGTATGTATATTGTAGCCAAAGTCAATCCAAACCTGCACATACGGCAAGTGCAAAGGCTCTAACGTCCAAAATCAAATTTAAAAAAGACAGATCCAGCACATAGTGTGGTATAACAATTTAATATGCCAAAAAATACAATATCATGGGTGAGGGGAAAAAAGCCCCAACACCCAAACCAAATCAGTATTGGCTCAGTAGCCGTCTTCAGTGAAAAAGACAAACAGCATACAAGTGATGGGACAAAAAAGCCCTTAATATATGCATAAAATGATTCAAAACAGCCTCTATTAGTTAATTAAAGATGCTCATTTAGACCAGGAGGAAAAAGCCACCACCCCCAGTTTAATAATCCATTTCCTTTCTTTAACATTTAAAATGGTAGGCCAGCCAGATTTATCCCTACAGTTCCCCAATATGCAATCAATTATGGTAAATCTAATTAAAGCAGTATTATGTTTGCAAGTGTGTTTAAAGAGAGCATTGGACTGTCTTTTAATCTTTGTCACTCGCATGTTCCCCAATTCTGAGTTTGAGAGGTCTTGAAGTACATGTTCCCCAATTCTGAGTTTGAGAGTCTCGAAGTTCGGCCACATAAAATGCAGAGCATGAACAAGTGGCCAGATAATATTACCCAGCTTGTGCTGCAATCTGCCAATATAGTGATGTAAAGACTGTGGGCATATTTTTGCTGGTAAATTCCTTAGTTTTGTTCACCCTGTAGCAGTGGGAACAATGTCCACAAGGGACACATCCCACCTATGTGTCCCCCGTGAGTGTACGTTGGATGGCAAAAGTCCCCCTATGGTCAAATGTTTTGTAATGAATAAATAGAGAACCCAATGTGCGGCCCCTGCAGATGGAAAAAGAACAGCTGTCCCCCAAATAATCAGTCGTTCCTCTGCCATCAGGATGTCTATTAATAATATGCATAAATGATTTGGTGTTCCTGCCAAAAGTAGTAACAAATCTCACCCTAGACTGAGTATCTGGTGACTGTACTTTGTATTCCAATAATTTGGCCCTATCCTGTCTCGAAGCAAATTGGCAAGCCCTGCTAATATCCTCTGGTTTGTAACCCCTATCCCAGAATCACCCTTTTATATTGGTCATACGTCAAAGAGTTGGAGCAAATTCTTCTGACCCTTAAAAACTTGAGATTTTGGGATGTTCCGGATGGTGTTTTGTGGGTGGAAGCTGGTAGCATGCAAGAGAGAATTATATTGGGGAAATTTCCTATATACCTTAGTATCCAAGGTATTATCAGAATTTCTACTGACCAAAACATCCAAAAAGGTAGTTTCAGTCATACTGAAAGCCACCTTAAATTCAATGCCCCATTTATTCTCATTAAGATAATCCACAAACTCTTGCAAGAAAATAACATCAGACTTCCCCACCAACCAACAATCATCGAGGTATCGCCTCCAAATATCAATCTCATTAATATATAAATTGAGGCAAGCATCATAAATCAACTCCTCCTCTAGGTATGCCATGAACAGATCGGCATATATGGGTGCAAAGGAGGCCCCCATGGCTGTTCCTTGTACTTGCCAAAAGCAGTGATCTTGAAAACAGAACATGTTTTTTGTCAAAACGTGTTCAGCCAGGCAAACAAGAAAGGTGTTGAAACCTGGTTCATACAGTTCAGATTTGTCTAGCCAATGTTGTAATGCTAACAACCCTGCCCAATGTGGGATGTTAGTATACAAAGAAGTGACATCCAGGGTGCATAAAAGCCAGTCCTGTTCTAGCTGCATTTCCAAGATAATATCCAAAAATTGGGTATTGTCCTGGATGCAAGTTCGCACATGTCCCAACAAGGGTTTCAAATAAAGTGTCAGAAATTCAGAGAGGGGTTCAGTAAGGGAGCCTCTACCTGCCACTTTAGGCCTTCCTGGTGGATTTATGGGATCCTTGTGGATCTTAGGTAAAACATAAAGATACTGTTGTGTAGGGTCAGGTACCTTAAGATGGAAAATGTCTGCACTAGTAATAATGCCTTTCATCGAAAGTTCACATTAGCAAATGGGTTTCCCATGGAAGTCATTTATTTGCCCTGCATACCAAGTGATACAAAGTGGGGAGCTATGCCCCACACCCCTCACTCCCCCTACTTATATATACCAACTCCAAGATCACACTACATGCGGAAAAGCAAACATTTCTTTATGTTGGACAACTAACTCAATTCCCTGGGAAAAATGTTTGCTGATGTGAACGTTTGATGAATGTCTGTTCACTGATTTGTGTTCAATGAACAGCTGTTCACTTGTTTGGTTTCGAAGAATTGATATAGACCCATGCTCTCTTATTAAGGCAAAACACTATCTGTCTTTTCAGTATATATTTCGACACAAAACATGTTATAGTCTTTCATCCTTTCTATTTTACAAAATGTTGACAAGGTTTTATAAAGTTAAATTTTTTTGTCTCATCACATTTTGCAGGTAAAGATATCAATACTATAAACTATTACTTTTAAGCAGGAGGTCTGGATGCTGTTATGTCCCCAGACGTCGTAGGGTTCTAGGTGATTTAAGTTACATGTTTAGAGCTTTTATCCCCAACCATTTGATTCAGTAATAACTTGTACAAAAACTATGAGGAGAAACAAAAGTCATTCTTTCTTTTTCAAGTAACATTGAAAGGACTAATGTTCAAAGCTGGCAAAACAGCAGTTCTCACACTCTGAAGATAAATGACCCACCCCCCAAAAAAATGATACCTTTTTTTTTTGTATTGTTCTGGTGTAGGATTGGTGTGACTAGTGAAGGAACAAATACCCACAGTCCTTTATATCAAGTTGTTATTAGATAAATGCATAGCATGCTTACTCACCTCTAGCAAAAGCCCGACAACTTTTGTGTATCCCTCTGATGTTAAACTTGGATGACCGTGAATGCTAAAACGATCACAGTAATTAATTTTACTGCTGTTTTGAATTTCTATATACAGCATGGCTCCTTATCTTTTCTTCCAAAAGGTAGCTACCTGTAAACATGTCCGATGTTTAACTGTTAGGAATGTGAACAAATATTGATCACTAATACATTCCAACATTTTGCTTCTAGACAGTATACTACTCCTAGACAAGCTGTAGCAAACTTTTAAACACAGGTTGGAGGTTTGATTATGTAGAATGTCACAGAAACCATGACTGCTCACTCCCCTGCCATGTGCACACAAGTTATAGAGACTCTCTACAGGGATTGTTGAATTAGGACAGGGTTTTTTTTGGGGGGAAAGGGGGAAGGAGTACATTTTTGTCTGACACAGGTGCATACATACCACCTAATATATTATATGTCCTGTATGATGATATTATTCTACACATTTTTGCATACAAACTGACACTCCCCCTGCCAGATATATTGTTTCCATTAGCGCGCACACACACACACACACACACACACACACACACACACACACACACATAAATACACACATAAATACACACACATAAATACACACACACACACACACACACACACACACACACACACACACACACACTCACACACACACATATATATACATACATACATAAATACACACACACAAAACGCTTGCCTACAGGCATGCTGGAGGGATACCAGTTCACATAGAACATTCTTTGGGGAGCTGAGGGAAACAGTGCACCTGAATGCCAACCAAATAATGACAGAGCATGCAGACCTCACACAGAAGGAACCACATCCAACAGGTCAACCAAATACCCAAGTGCTGGGAGATAATACTGCTAGGTATCCAAATAGTTACTTTCACACGCACTCTTCTCTGATATCTGGCTGTGATAGAAAATGAAAGAAATTATGGAGAACTTGATCATCTTCAAGACAGACACACACAACACATGAATAACCCATAAAAATAATTGTTTTACACTGATTTTAGAAAATACAGTGCAGTGTTATACTGCTCCTGCCATGTCAGTTTTCTATTCAACTATGACAAGACAACTGCATGAATAAGTCATTTTTATGCACAAATGACTGTTCTACCCATCAATTATAGCTACTTTTATGACTGTGTACCCACATTTCAGATGTCTGATTGTTATGTAAAGAAATGACTGCAAAAAGTGTTCCAGCATATTTCACACAAATGCAAACTATTCTTTGAAGTCAAGTTTGTCTATTTGACCATTCTGTTGTGATTATATTGGTTATTTTCATCCACAGACATCTCTGTATGCAGGAAGGATAGCCATACTATTAACTGTGCACAGCTCAAATGTCTGATTTGTAACAGCACTGTATTTCAAATGTCATAGCCTCACCTCAGGTTTCGTGCCCACTGAGTGGCGCACAGCAACAGTTATCCCACTCCACAAGGGGGGATCCACCTTGGATCCCGGAAACTACCATCCCATCAGTCTGACAAGTCTTATCTACAAGGCCAAGGAGCGTATTATCATGGAACTTATAAACAAAGACACTGGCAACCTTCAAACACTGGACCCCACCCAGTTTGGGTTTGTGAAGGGCCGATCTTGTCTCCTGAACTTGATTGACTTCTTCGAATCAGTCTCCAGAGCCATGGACAAGGGTAAGGTGGTCCACACAGCCTATCTAGACCTTGCCAAGGCTTTTGACACCACCCCCCACTCTAGAATCATAGATAAACTTACTAAGCTGGGCATTAATCCCTACATCACCCAATGGATTGCTAACTGGCTTACTGATAGAACCCACACTGTAAAAGTAGCCAACTCCAAATCCAGCTCCAGACAAGTGACAACTGGAGTACCTCAGGGTTCAGTCCTGGGACCGCTCTTGTTTGGCATCTACTTCTCTGAAGTACAGGCCAACACTAAGGGACTCTGGATAACAAAGTGTGCAGATGACTGCAAACTGGGAGCCATTATTGAATCCCCAAATGATGTGGATACTCTACAAAAGGGCCTTACAGAAATAGATGCTTGGTGCCAGAGCCATGGGCTCAAGCTCAATGCCAAGAAATGTATAGTTATCCCCTTTGGGATAACTATACATTTCCCCGTGAATTATCATATAGGTGGCAGTACACTAAACACCGAAAGTTTGATAAGAGACTTAGGGACACAGGTGGACAGTGGTCTCACCTTCGATAACCACATTGCCACAACAGTCAGGAAATCCTTCTATGTGGCACACCTCATCACTAAGGGCTTTTCATCCAGAAAAAAGGAGGTCATTGTCCCACTGTACTCATCCCTCATTAGACCCATTATAGAATACAATGCCCCATTTGGTATGTACCTCTCAAGACATCTGCAACAACTGGAAAGGCCACAAAAATACCTCACTAAAAGAATCACAGGCCTAAAGCAGATGCCCTATGCTGACCACCTTAAAAAACTCCAGCTATACTCTGTCGCATATCATCTACTCAGAGGCGATCTTTGCTTAACATACAAGGCCATGTCAAACCCAGTGCTGTTGGACATGCTACACTTAAAGAAATCCCAATCCCTCAGAGTCACACGCTCCAGGGATCTAAACCTTGTCATCACAATAAACAAAACATGCTGGAGGGATAGGTTCCTGACCCACAGACTCCCCAGACTCTGGAATAGATTGCCCATACATGTCAAGCAGAGTGCCTCTTTGGTCCTCTTCAAAAGGAACCTTGACGACTGGATGGGAGAAAGGAAATTCACCCCGGGGATCACATCAGTCGCCCTGCTAGACAGGGGTCCAGGGAAGTAAATAGTGTGGGAAGAAATAGCCAGGGAATTGTTATGGCTAGGCTTGTATAGGCCCTAGGGCTGATAGCCTAGTACCAACCTATGAACCTATGCATACACAAATGCACACTGTTCGTGTAAAGAAAAGCCTGATTAAGGACAGTTTAATCTGAGCAAACCACAGCAGGGGCCATCACTTTCATCCACAATCAGTCCCCTAGTACTCTATAGTCGCAGCCACTTTACTGAATATGTGCACCTTAAATATCTGATTGTGATAATAAAATGACTGAACTAAAACTGCACAAACCTGGACCAGCTTGAAGAACGTAGGAGACAGTAAGTAGAAATCCAAGGATTTCTGAAGCAACATCTCACAGGATCAATAATTAAAGGAGCATCTTGTGTTGTGGTCTGCGTGTTATGATATTACTGTGACAGGTGGCTAGCAGAAACAAGTTATGGACCATTTTTGGCCACAGTGCCATACTGGAACAAATTGGTGAAATTTGCAAAATACCTTTTCTGCTCTCCCCCTCTCATTTCCACAGTTTATTTCTCAGGTTTAAGAAATATATTTTATGCTAACTGCTACCCCATTTTCTTCATTTGCCTAAGAATTAATTTGTGTTTTTATACGACCTTTATATTATTGGGTGCTGTATCTGTCACAACTTCCATTTCTTTCTGTTTGAATTGCACTACTGTTGTTATGGGATGTATATTTTATGAAATAGTGTTGTGAAGGCATATGTCTTTTTCTATATTTGCCTTGTGGCCAGGGATATAACTGAAAAAAATGGTTCCTTGGATCCAGAAATGTACCCAGTTATCAGATAAATGAATTGGACCTATAAGAGTCTATAGTTCATAATATCACCTACATGTATCATTCAGAATTTATTTTCTTCTTCCTTTGGTTGGAAAAAACAGTAGCCAGCTTGTAGATTGATTTAACAAAATCACCTTTAGCACAATTGTTAATAAGGCAACTTGTAGACCTTAAAGATAGTTTGTATGAATATACAAGTGCTGCTCTCCAGGAAAAACTTTTATTAAATGGTCAACTGAATAACCATGAATAAGGTGCACAGCTACAGTAAACAAACTCCAAAACTGTCTTTATTAAGTGTTGAGCATTTTTGTTCCACATTTAAAAATGGAACTTCATCAGAACTAAGAATTCAAACCACACTCCGTTAAATAACATGGAATTCTGTCATTTGATCACAAACTAGCCAATCGCTCATGCATAAAATAATTAATTGAATGAATCGATTACTGTTTCAACAAATTGGAGGATAAATAATTGAAGGTCAGTTGTTCCATTAAAAAATACTCCATGAAAAATAAAAATTGTATGAACTTACATAAGCATATAAAATACTATTTATATATGGAGAATACTACATATATAAAACCATTTTAAATTTATACACTTTTTAAATTTGTTATAAAATATGTATATGTAAAAATGTATGTCTAAAATTTCAACTTGGGTAAACCTTAGCCATTATAATAATTTATTTTTAGGACTGCACTTATAGAACAACATTCGTTTAAACCAGGGGGTTGAGAGGCATTCAACCTTAATTGTCACTTTAATTCACTATTCTGCAGATGTTCCTTTAAGAACCCCCCCCCCCCCGGGTCCTGGAACAACTTGTTCTATAATCACAAATCCAAAAGTATGACCATCATTCACCTTAAAATGCCTACTAAGGGCATTCATTAATTTCCTTTCTTAATATCCAAGAAATGCTCATATATCCTTTCCTTCAATCTGAGTTTTTTCCCCCACATAAAATGCTGGGCAGCAGGTATAGTTAGCCACATAAACCACCCGTTTTGAATCACAGTTAAAATGTCCCTTAATAAAATACTTTTTATTTTGGATTACACGATCCATTCTCATAACATTGGGACATTGTGCACACCTTCCACACTTAAACATGCCCACTTAAATTAATAGTTTACCCTTTTAAACTCAGATTAATTATTTTTCATTTCCAAAAATTCCTTGAACAATTTATCCTTTCTGTATACTGTAAGTGGTCTCTCTCCCACTTTTTCCATCAAGTTACTGTCAGTCCTGAATAAATTCCAATTCCTACATAACCGTCTATTAAATCCTTACTCTCCATACTGTAAGTAGTAATGACTAACTTTCTGTTTTTTGTTGTTTTTAATATCATTTGTAACACTAATGTGTTTTCAGGGGGAAGTTCAACAACTATATTCGACTGTACCTAGATATTAATATTGATTCTGCTCCCCAATAATGGAATGCATATGCCGTTAGCCCTCTTATTGCATAGTTCATTTCAGATATCAGTCAAAAAATCTCTTGGATACCCCCTGTGGATAAACACATCCAGTAAAGTGTTGCATTCATTTTTAAAAACCTCAAAATCTGAGATCATTCTCGCCAGCCTAACTAGTTGGCCTTTAACTACTGCCTTCTTTTTGTACACTGGGTGCAAAGTTGTGAAATGTAAATAAGTATTTTAGAAAGTGGGCTTCCTATGAATGAATGCAAATAAAACTTAATGTTTTAGAACACTAAAATTAATACTGATATCTAGGAATAAAGTCCAAGCTATAAACCAATTTGTTCTTCCTGCTCTAACTTTCAGTTTTGAGGTGACTGACTGGCCCCACAAAGTATTGGATCATCTGGACAGGAGAACAAGAGAAATGCTTTATGCTTATAAAATGATTTATAAAAATATATTCCCCATTCTGAAGGAGGTACTGACCTCCTTGAAATTGATTACATGTCTAGATCTGCAATCATAGGACTGCATACATATATACTGACCTCACAAGATCCAAACATAGTGAAAGTTTTAATGGATGAGTAGAATAAGTCTAAGATGACTTCCCTGCTGAGTTGAGTAGAAGCACATTAGTCTGAAGTGGGAATGGAAATCAAACCAGAAGTAGTTAAAAGGCAGGCAGCAACTGAATGTGGCAAAAAAAGGAAAGAAAGAATTTAAAGTGAAGGATCAGGTGAGAAGGCAAGAAATGTGTGGAAAATGCATATAGTAGTGATACAAAAAACTCCTGGAAAAGCCTCACGTTGATCAGGATTGAATGTAGGAATGGTTAAGGAGAGGTGAAATTAAACCAAAAATTGAAAGGTTAATGTTGGTGGCCCAGTATAGTGGACTTACATACATGTTGGTTTACAAAGTCTATTGAACATGTGGGAGAAACAGATAAATGCAGGTTTTTCAAAACAGAATTGGAAACGGTCGCACATCTTTTTTGCTGGGCATGATACATTAATGCAGAAGGACTGTATACTGAAAGACATAATAATGTGACAAGACTGTTGCACTGGGGATTTTGCAAACATAATATTGAAGTAGCTGGGAACCATTGGAAACATGAGCCACAAAGCATTATAGAAATTGAAGTTTGAATCACATGTGATCACCCATTACCAACGGTTCAAAAAACAAATGCAAGAAAAACAGATATAGTAGTCCATGAAAAGAAGATAAAAGTAGCATTAATCATTGAAATTGCTACACCCAGTGACTGCAGTGTTTTATGTACAGTGAGACATGAAATCATAAAATACTATGATTTACAGGTAGAAACAAGTGGAATATGGAATAAGGATACTCTGACAGTTGCACTAGTACTAGGACCAACAGGTTTCGTGTTTGTTTATTTATTTGACATTTCTTTACTGGGAAAGTCCAACTGAGTCAGAAACACATTTTCAGTGGAGGTCTGGGGTGATAAGCTCCACACAATCCAATAGTATAACAATAGAATACAAAAAACTCAAACTTTTGAAGTAAAAAAACTGACTGAAAGACCAATGATTGCTGTCTCAAAGCCAAAAACCAAAAAATACCTGGACAAGTGCTAATGTTTAGTGTTTTTAGTTGTTGTGTCTTTTGGCTTTTTCTGGTTAGGGGTCGCCACAGTGGAACTCTGGTCCGCTAATGATTGGCAGTAGATTTTTACGTGCCGAGTTGCCAGCCCTGACGCATAACCTTCAACGAAGGTATGCCCATTCACGCATGTCTCCACACAGAAGATGCTCTAGCTGAGAATTGAACAGGACAACATCTTACTGTGAGGTGACAACGCTACCACAGCATCACCACCACAGTCATAATTTAGTCAAAGTTTTCCGTTTGTTGTTGTATTGAGGCTGGCTCTGATCCAAACTATGGAAGGCACTTCACGGGACATGTTACTTGATTTATCCACCCATCCAGTACCGGATAATTTTGCTTCATTTTCTGAGCAAATTACAGCAGTAATTACAACTACAATCAACAGAGGGCTTGGAAGGGCAGGTGGATTTCAGCCTGCTTCCAATAACAACGCTATTTCTTCCAGTCAACAATGTAACATGTCGAGTGAAACCAATGCGATTACAGTTGAGGACTTTCAGGTTGAACAAACAAGTTTACCTAATAACAGCATTTTACAGCATGTTTTTCAAACTCATGCTAATCCTTTTATGGACCATGGGGATACAATGAACAATGAGTCAGTAAGTACTGTTGACTCGTGTAACTCTGCTATTGATCAAAGTCGATGTAAAAAATTAATCTCCGATTTCGAAAAATTAACTTTGAAATATGTGATGCTCAATATTGAAATAAGTTACCTTGTAGAGTGTGTAAGAAGAAAAGTTGTACCACAAGGTTTGCGTTTCAACAAATTTCCGAACTGTGTGAAATTTGGAGATGAACTGCATAGCCAATTGGTTGAACTTTTTAATGAATCCACTATTAACATGATGCGGATTTTAGTGAAACACTATCAGAAACAGATGGAAGAAGTTAAAATCGCCATGAGCGATTTGGACATGAAAATTAAAAATGTTACTTGTTTCACTATGTTTAATCATGTGTATTGCAGTATTGCAGCTAAAGCAGATAGATGCAGGGCAACAATAGTTACAGGAAACAGGGTAAATTAAGGAGAGACATTTTGGCTTATGCAGACAAAAGTGCTTATGCAGTATGTGATTTTAACAAACAATTGACTCATGTTAATGCTTATAAGGTTGTTGGTGTTATCAGAAACTTCAACTGAAAGAAACATGATTAATAATCATGTTTATGATATCAACACTTTATTGTGACCAGAAACACTTTCAGCCAATGTTAACAATGTTAATACTAGTAATGGCAATAACACTAATAGTGTTTACAATGTTAACCAGGGGACTAGTGTCTCTGCTGTGGATGGTTCCAATTCTTCAAACAATATGGGTTATTTTTTAGTGGACCAACAAGTGAACAAAAAAACACAGGCCTGGTCCAAAACAGCACAAAACAAAGGAAAGAAGGGGCAAGAACAAGAAAAGGTGGTAGTGAGTTCTGAAAATTCACGGTATGCTATTGAAGTCTTAAATCCTTCTCATGTGAGTTTACCAGAACAGGCATTTGATGTCTTAAAAAAAGGTTTTTTCATTTACACCAGGGAATTTTGTTAACCTGGAAAAAGTTGTTGTTGACTTTAGATTGTTTCTTAGAAAATTGAATCTGAGTTACATTATGCATGATGTGAATTTAGATGACCAAGTCATTGAATCCCAAGTACCAAAAAAGTGTAGTACTTACAATCCACCTCTATTGGAAACTTTGCAGATATTTCAAAACGTGTGTGAATCAAGTTTTAGACCATTAAAACCCGAAAAGAATGTGTAGAATTTAACTGACTTTGACTTGGAAGGAAAGGCACTTGTGTAGAAACAAACAGTTAAGGGTCATGAAAGCTGATAAGGGGGGTAAAATTGTCATTATGAACACAGATGATTATATTACAGCTATAGAAGAAATGTTGAAAGATGATGGTGTATATAAGAGAGTTGATCTATCTTTTGTAAAAAAAGATAGTTATTTAAGATATGTTTTGCCAGGGGGAGATAGATCACCAAACTTATACTTATTTACAAGTGGAGTTTCCTAAAATGGTGGTACTTTTTGGGATTCCAAAAGTACAAAAGAATAATGTTAACCCCCCTTTCAGACCTGTTATATCTGCTGCAAAGACTAAGACAGAAACATTATCTATCTGGTTAGGTTTCTTCTTAAATCCACTGATGCAGACGCCCAAGTATTTGAAGGATTTGTGGCTTTTATTAGAAATACTGAGAGATTTTAAACCAGAATGTGGTCAGTTTTATCTTGCTTCCCTTCATGTGGTATCTCTTTATACCTGTATTGATCAGGAAGTGGGGTTGGATTATTTAAGAGAATATCTGAGTACCAGCATTGATTTTGATAATTCTAAAATAACTACCATTTGTGCACTTATGGACCTTGTCCTTTAACTTTTTCAAATTTAATGATCAATTGTATAAAAAACATCTGATCTGGCAATGGGGGCTAGAGTTGCCCCTGCTTTTTCCAATCTTGTAATGGCAAACTGGGAGAGTAATTATCTCAGTAAACATCAGTTTGATAGAATACTGATATATCGCCATTACATTGATGATCTTTTTTTTTCTTTGGAGAGGTAGTCATGAAGAATTTGTAAACTTTGTTTCTGATTTAAAGAACTCTACTGATTTTTTGAAATTTACCATTGGTGGTTTTGGCTGTAGTCTTGACTTTTTGGATTTGAATTTAAGTTTTGACTTTCAGTCCAAACAGTTCACTAGTAGTATATACAGGAAGCCAATTTTTGCCAACCAATATCTACACAAGGATAGCCTTCACCCACTTCATATGAAGAAAGGAGAAGTGAAGGGACAGCTTACTAGGCTAAGTAGGTTACCTTCTTCAGACAGGGTGGCTACGGTGGTGCAGTGGTTAGCGTTGCCACCTCACAGCAAGAGGTTCTCCGGTTCAATCCTCGGCTGGGGTGCCTTCTGTGCGGAGTCTGCATGTCCTCCCTGTGGTTGCGTGGGTTTCCTCTGGGTGCTCCGGTTTCCTCCCACATCCCAAAGACATGCTGTAGGTGGATTGGACACACTAAATTGGCCCTAGGTGTGAGTGCATGCATGTGTGTGCCTTCTGTGGAAGGTTGGGCGCCGGGCTGGCAACTCGACACCGTAAAACTCTACTGCCAATCATGAGCGGACAGGTGATCCCCTGTGGTGACCCCTAACCAGGAAAAGCCAAAAGAAGAAGAAGATTACCTTCTTTGGACAATACTTTCTTAAAAGAAATGGACATTTTAAGATCTTTATTTGAGGCAAGAGGTTATGAAAAGTTATGGTTGGACAAAACAGAAAAAGAAGTTTTGACTCTGAGAGGGTAAGGCAAGTCCAATTTTGGGAAGTCATATCCAATGTACTGTACAGATTCAGGGACAGGGAAGTTACAATCAGCAGAATAATAGCAATAATTTTTCCTGTTCATTCCCCTCCCTTTAGTCAATGAAATGTGGACCATAAGAAATATCATCAGTGACAATTGGAAAATTTTATTAGGTGACATAGAGTTAGTTAAAATCATAGGTTTTCAGCCTCTGTTTACTTACAAAACAATTACAAATATTAAGAGTTTACTTGAACATGGTACCAATACAAAGAATGACACCAATACCATGTGTATTCAGAAAAAATGTAGTTACTCTTGTAACACTTAGACAGTGTAGGTATATCAGTAACACATCCTCAGTTAAATTTAGTCACATTAAAATAATTTTTTGGTCTAAGGGATATTGCACTTGTAGAAGTGAAATGGTTGTGTATGTTGCACAGTGTCTTTCATGTCCATGTTATTACATAGGAAAAACTGTCAGAAGTCTCAAAAGATGAATTTATGAACATTTTGTAGCAATAAAGAGAAAATAACCAACAAATGCTTTGGCATGACATGCTGCTACTTGCATCAACTTCAAAAAAGTTTGTATTCTCTGTGATAGTGTTAGCCAAGAAATGTTTTCTGGTGATTTTAAAACATGGTTAGAATGTAAGGAATCCTTGTGGCAAATTTACCAGGGTGTAGATCATGCACCGGGTTTGAATTATATTAATATAAAATGTTTTTTGCAAATTAAGTACATACGTTTTAATTACTTCCAAGTATATTATATTAGTTTGCTAAATAACAAATAATTCATTATAACTATTTTTAAATGCATATTACATATGAATTATATTTATATATACGTTTTTTATTACTATTTTTATGAGAGTATTTGTGTCATTGTGACATCATTAATCATGTGATATTGTAATTAAGTATTTAAATGTTTGTATGGGTGGTTTGAATGTTTTCTGAGGAAGTTCACAGTTATTAAAGTGAATGAAAGCGCTAATTTTTAGTGTCCGTGCATTTTTTGGTTTCGGCTTTGGGACAGCAATCTTTGATTTTTCAATAGAATACAAAAAAGACACTTCACATATGTTAACAAAAATTAGTAAAATGTGATCCTGCATGTAAGCATTGGTTTAGAAAAATACAGTACAAGGTCATTGTATATTTGATTATGCGCTGTCATGAATTATTTGTTAGTGTTTGTTTTTATTAACATATATACATATTTAACATATGGAGGCATTAATTGTAGTTAAGACAGATGGAGTGTATGCATCTTATGGTTATATTGAGTAGATTGAGGAAAACAGCTGTGAGAAAAAAAAGCTTGTGGGTGATAGTAGATGAGAAACAGATAAGTATAGCATGGCTAGATTTGGGATTAGGTGTTGTAGCATAATGAGGTGTGAGGTAGTGGGATCTGTTAGAGTTTATGTGAAGAAGATAGTAGTAGTAATAAGGTAAATATAGGATTTTTGATGTTGGTGCGGGATAGGGTATGGTATCGAGAAACTAGGTAACAGGAGATTGATGGAGGAAAAAGGAAAAGGGGAGTGTTAGTGTAGGAAAATGGTTAGTAATTTGTTTGGTTTTGTACAGAAACCTAAGAAAGAATTTACAGTTGTACTCCTATATCTTATCAATACATGCTACTCTGTATGAACTGTAGAAGTCAGTTCTAGGCATGTTGCGGTTTTTGCAAAGAGCACTTCTGGCTAACCTCAAAAATTGAAATAATACTAATTTCATAAAGGCTAATCATACTTTAACTTAGGAATGGGGCCCATTCCTGCCATGCTATTAGAAACCCAAAAGACTTGGAGAAATTAAAAGATACAGAAAACATCCCCATGAAACCTTCATATTGAGTTACCTAAAAATTGATTGCAAATCACTTAATAGCAGCAAACATAAAGATTCCATAAACTTATACAGCTTCATTCAACGAATAAACTTCCCCATTAGACATAATAAAAACACTTGTGTAACCATCCATACTGAACTAGATTCTAACAAAGAAACCCCACACATAACATTCTCTGGATGTTTACCTGCTACTGCTAGTGACCACCCCCTAACCTTTGTAATAAGATGAGTTGCCCAAACACATTATCTACAGTCAAATACATAATGTAATAAAATGTGCCAGAGATATTTATCTCCACTGTCATCCTTTGCAAATGGAATGTTTTGAGAACAGTACCCCTAGATGAAGCAATTACTCATTTCATCTACACCATACTAAAATTACAAAGTTAATTTGCACCAGTGAGGGCAAAAAAAGGGTAAACCCTAATACAGGACCATGGCTAACAAAGAGACCAGAAAGCTGATGCTGGAAAGAATGGTGGAAAAATAAAACCTGGTATACTTGTCTGAAATTTTGGAATCTCAGAAACCTCACTAAGTTTCATGTTAAATCAGACAATAAATAATATTTGAACAGCTTCCGAAATGGGCACTAAAATAATCTCAAACTATCCTGGTCATCCCCAAAGAAAATACAACTTGGCTATGCTATCTCACCCTGCTGTATTACTTTTAACAGCAGTGATTCCATCTCCACTCAGTTCAACACCACTTTTATCCAGACAGTTCTTTCCCCTGATCAGTGATCACCCCATTTTCATCCATCTTCCCATTGTTCATGAAAGCCATACACAGGCAACTTTTACCCTGTCCAAGCCTTAACAATTAGAAAATTACATAAAATCAAACCAAAAGCCCAAGTTTCTGGTAACTTTCCTACTAAAAATTACTGCAGACACGATAACTTTCCGTCTCCATTCTGATTAACCAGTCAATAACATGAAACTGTCTCTTCCATCTATTCTTGCCACTTTTGTATGATATATAAAAACAAAAAATGCAGCGGACCACCAAGCTGAAGGTCGACGCAATTTAATAAAACCACCCGATAAGTGCTTTTGGGATATGTTCCCCTTCATCAGATATCAAATTAAATAAAACCGTGGACATTTAAAGAAAAAACAACCAATTGCATCTCAGTAGCAAGGTCTCTGTGCCTTCAAAACAGGTTTGAGAGGTAAAACCTCATTCAGACCTGGAGTATTGTCAACTATCCAACTTGTCTCATTAAGTTCAGTTAAATTCATCAAATCCCCACCCGTTAAGCCTGTTTTCACAATTTGCAAAAGTGTGTCCATTATTGTTTTGAACATGTTGCTATAAAGCATTATGAACATTCTCAGAGCGTATAGCTGACAAATGTTGTAGGATTCTTTCTTTTAAATGACAATTCATTTTACCTACATAAAATGAGTCGCAGTCATTGCAGTTAGCAATCTGTGTAATGTTTAAAAGAGTAACATTTACCCATTATAGGATGAATAAAAGCATTGTTTCAAAATACTCAAACGTACCTTACAATGCCTATAGGCAAAAGCTTGTTGTCTTCAAGAGCCACTGTCCAAACCAACAGCTCTGTCATTGCACAGTATTTCTTTTAGATTCCTATTACATTTAAAACTGAAAAAAAGGGGTTGTCCCGACTATATTTTTTAACTTTATCTGTCAGCAAAATCTTCCAATTACAATTTAAGATGTCCCACACACCTCCTATGTTATTATTGTACTTCAAAATCACATGCAGTTTACTGTCATTATTGCTACCCTCCTTAGTCCGATTGCCCATCACCACTACCCCCTTATCAAAAAACCAGGGGTGGCTGTAGTACATCTATCCAGCCTGCTGGTATCAATAGCCTGTTTAACACTATATTCTCTATACCCCCTAGTTCTAAAACAGGTGGCCAAGCATTTAATTCCTTCATTAAACTCAATATCCCCAGTACATGGTCTTGATGCCCTAGAGGTCTGCCCTTCATAATCCTCCATCAACAAAACTTGGTTCCCTCTATAAGATCAAGAAATATCTGACAAATGGTGCTATGGTTACCTTAGCCATTATGTTAAATATTTCCCCATTCTTACTAACATCAACACTACCTATAAAAACTAAACTGACCTCTTGTCATTACAATATAGCAAAATTTACAACCAATTTCCCTGAAATAACACATAGCTGTGTTGTAGTAAAACAATTAAATTGGCTCATACTCCCATATCTGCTTACCTACACACAGCTAATCACCATCCACAACTTGCAATATTCTCCTGTGTAGCAGGAAATCATGCAACAATGCTGGAGACTCTACTCCCACTGTGAGTGTCAAATGTTTGCAACAAAATCTCTATATACTGAAAACAGATGGATATGGTTAACAGATTCAAAACCTTGCTTAAACAGCACCCCATAATTCTTTCTACTCAACTGGCTAAATCTTCCCACATCATTCTCAACCAACAACTCTAGCATCTCCCTTCTTTCTAAACTACCCAGTCTCTTTCCTCATATAATCTCATTAGCTCTGAATGCATCACTTTATCATTAGCTTTTCCCATTTCCAGTCACTAACCCTCCACTGTCTGTTTTTACAATCATTTCATCAACCTATTTTTTTCCTTTTTAATGTTAAATTATTACTGTCTATATATCTGCATATCTGCAGTTACTACCACCCCAAAAAAAACCTTTCAGTTGTATTGTTTTACGCCATTATATTGAACAGGTCTATACACAATTTCTCTTTGAATATTTCATTCTCTAGTGATGCTTGTCCATTACTTGTAAATTTATTTTTACTGTTTTCAGTATCTACTCATGTATACTGTTCATGTAAAATGTAGTGCAAATGTATTTTTTTCTTTTATGAAATCTGTGATTTAACTGTAGGGCTCTTCTCCACTTGGACTTTCCTGGTCAACCAAAACAGATTTTTTTTTTATTTGCTATTTTGTCACACACTGAAATATTTGACCTTCTTAATTGCTGTGATCCGTTAAGCAAAGCACATTTTTGAAACCGCCATGTGTAGCATGCAGTGAAAATAATGAATGACCGGCTGTGTTCTGGTAGAGTGCAATAGATTACTCTCTCCATATCATACTGCAGATGCTCAGTGCTGGGCCTAATAATGTAATTAGTCTATGCAGCTACCTTACTAATGGGATGATTCAAGTAAATTTAGGCAGCCATCTGATAGTTGGACATGCACTAATGGGGTCCCTCAAGTCTCCGTTTTGGACAGATACTCTTACTCTCTCTCTGTTTTTCTGCAGGATGGAACTGAATGAATAAAGAACCCTCTTGGTAAAGGAGGGATAGGTGGTAACTCTAAGGTGTGTGTATTTCGTCTGTGCAATGCAGAAAGTTGCAATGTGTTTTACATAGAAGTGAATCGGAGTGTAGTCTCTTTACTTTTTCATTTTATTTTACATTTTGTTACTTTAAAAGTGGTTGTGGATTTAGTGTTGGGGGATGTTTTAAGATCATCAGGAGTGTTTAGGGTTGCATACATGTATTGTGTTGTGTTTTGCGTATGTAGCATGACATGTTTTACTTTAGCTTTTCGTGAGAATCATAACTGTTTAGTTTTATGGCAATTATAGAATTATTGATGAAGCAGTTTATTGCTCGATGATGCAACAATGATATAAATGAGGTTGAGGTTTTATGAGAATCAGGAGAGCAGATGTAAATATGTATATAAGATTCATGTAAAAAAATCGTACCTATTATTTTTTTTTTTTTAAGTATTTCTACTACATTTTCTTGTGGCTCAACTCACCCTGTGTTACTGTGTTATAGTTACTGATTTTAACTGGTTGACTTCTAAACAAGTTCAAAGTTCAGGAGGTCATGAAACAGCAGGCTTACTACTTAAATATTCTAATACTGTACTATCACCCCTCCTTACCATCAGCTAGGCCACAGGGAGGTCTGCATATGTACACAGCTATTGTCTGTTGCTCAGTATGGTTGTTTACTTAGGTTATGTGATTTACACTCTCTCAATAGGCAGCTGGAGGCTGATGGAATCAAACCACTTGACTGCAGGACATGGCTTGCTCATAGCCTTAATGTTTTGTGCTTAACCAACAGACTGCCTGTTCTGTCACTGCAGGGCATTATGGAGGTAATGGATGTCATCATTATGAGAACAAGAACATAACTAGGGAAGATAACGCACAGCTGTGGTCCAGCTGGTCTCACTCTGTGGAGATGCAGTGAGGATAGTTAGCTCCCTGTCTAATATCCCAGTTTGGTGCATCTAACCCTAGAGATGGAACCAGTTTAAAGGAAAAGGGACTCAAAGATGAGAAATGCAACAGCCTTGCTGAATTTACTGTATCTTAGGAAGACCTCCTAGGTAAATATAGGAGGTGCATTATATGTTGTGTTGAAATGGGTGTAGAATGTAGACTCTTCTGCTGTGTGTATATGTGTTTGTGTGTGTGTGTAAATTTCATACCACTGCTGAAGTGACACCCAAATCCCCTGTGCAAAATAAGAAAAGGGGTTGAGGATAAATAGATTGAGATTTTATAGCTATTCTAAGGCAGTTTTGACGAATGACTATTTACACCTTGTCAGTCCCCTCCAAACAGCACCCTTTCTCCAGGAAGATCATACTAATCAATTGAAGAATAAATTTGTGAAAACCCATCTTCTCGATCGTCTGCGTTATGTTTAAAGGAAGACGACGAGTTGCACGCGTAACATGCAAGTAGAGTTTAGTCCAGATGTCCGAAAAGTGCGAAGACTTGCATCTCTGGAAGTACTACTGGTAAAGCCATTGGACTTGCAGTGATATAGGAGGTCCAAGACAAATCCAATCTTTTATGGTGGGCTAAGCAATGCAAAGATCTCCCCCTCAAAAGTCTACAAGACCCAGATAAAGGGATAGACCTTCCAGCTACTCTGTATAGCTCAGACTTGAGCCCTACAATCTTTTTTGAGGGTCTTTCTAATTGAATCGTTTAGTGAGATAACATCCTGAAGGGGGTGGTGACTCGTACCTCCCAACTGTACAGTTTTTCACAGTATGCCCAGATTTTTGCCTCATATTTTTACTCTACTTTTCATAAAAGTATAGTTTTCTGGCAAATTACGAAAGACTGAAGTTAGAAAATAATGACAGACATTTGAGTTTCAGATTTCCTACTCTTCAGAAAATTCATGCAAATGCAAAACCTGTTCTATATTTAAAAATTGTCCCTATTTTTGAGCCTTTGTCCCACTTTTATTTATGGCTTTGTCCAGCTTTCTTGCTCTAAGAGGTTGAGCGGTATGGGCATTCTACTTGATAACTGGTTTGATCAATGGTGAATATCAGGGAGCGAGTATCTGTATAGATCTTCATTTATTTATTACATTTGATTATTGGGGTAGTCCACTGGGCCAGAAGAACCCATTTTCAGTGGAGGTCCGGGGAGAAAAGCTCCACGTTTCACTGTAACATATTTCTTGTATTATATATCCTGTATAACACATATAGACAACAGTAGCAAGTACAACAAAGTTAAGATTACAAGAAATATGTTACAATGATACAGGATATATAATACAACAGCAGTAAGTACAAAAATGTTATGATTATATATGCTGGATTGTTGTCAGAGGTAAAATTGGAGATGAACATTATGATTACTTACAGTAGCTTGGTAACAGAAGGTGGAATAGGGACAAACAGTGAGAAAAATAGTATATAGTCATGGAATGAAACTATAAAATAAAGGTAAATTAAATATTGAGTGAGATATGTGGCAGAGAAGAAGGAAAGCGGTGTGGTAATGTAGGTGTACTCCAGGCTCAGAGTGAGAGGAAAAATGAGTAGGGGGTGGTAGAGAGAAAGGAAGATTAGAGTGGTTATAGAGAGAGGAGGAGAAAGATAGTGAGAGGGTCAAGTTATGCGGTTCTAGTAGAGGTGCAAGTGCATAACCACTATGAGGAGAGGTGAAGTTTAAGGGATTTTTTAAAGTTAGAGGCATTAGACGTGGCTCTGAGTGGAGGGGGGAGGTCATTCCATAGTTTAGAAACAGTAACAGAGTAGAGCATTTGACCGGCAGAGAGTTTGTTTGTTTGTCAATATTTAACAGCATTTTGTTCTCTGACCTGAGGTGGTGATTGGGATAGTAGATGGTCATCATACCAGTGAGAGATGAGCAGGCAGCTGGGAGGTAAATAAGTTTATGGGCAATAGTAAGTTGTAGGTATGTTAGGTGATGAGGAAGTTCAAGCTATTTTAGTAGCTGCAGTGTGGTGCAGTGGTGGGTGGAGAATTTGGCATTTATAGCAAATTTGGCAATTTTATTCTAACATGAGTTGAGTTTGGTTTTTAGAGAGGACTGGATGCTGGTGAGGATGGGGGCACCATATAAGAGAGTTGTAAGCAGAAATGATGAGGCGAGAGCCTTTCTTGCACTGGAATTTAGAAAGTAGTTTTGCTTATAGAGGGCTCCTAGTTTTTGATGTTTTTTTCTGATATTATTGTGGATATGAAGGTCAAAGGTAAGGTTGTCATCAGTGATGACCACTAGCAGTTTTGGACTGGGAACGACTTCAATGATGGTGTTATTTTGGGAATGGACAGAGTTCAGATCTACTGACTGGGCTACATTTACATGGGGTATGCATTAAGAGTTTGGTTTTATTAGGGTTAAGGGCGATATGGTTTTGTGACATCCCAGATTCAGTTGAGGTGAAGGCTTCTTGGGTAAGTTGTTGCAGTAGAGGTGCAGATTTCGAAGAGCAGATAATAGTGGAGTCCTCTACATATTGCATTACATAGCAGTGGGAGGGAGAGGTGTGGAAGTCATTGATGAATATACTGAAAAGAAGTGGACCTAGTATAGACCCCTGGGATACCCCAGTATTAGTGCTGATAAAAGGGGAGAAGCACTGTTGCCGAATAGTAGACTGTTTCCTATTGGTTAGATAGTCAGTAAACCATTGAAGTGTAGGGGAGAGATGCTCAGTTTGGATAGTTTGGTAAGCAGAAGGGGGTGGGAGACTCTATCAAATGCTTTTGACAGATCAAGAAAGCGTGCAGAGACGAAGGAACCGGAGTCTCGAGCTCTATTAACTGTGTCCAGGAAGGAGGTATGGGCAGTGCTAGTGCTATGTCCTGGTCTAAAGCCATGCAGGGGTGGGGGAAAGCAGTTGTGTCATCAGGTGACTGAAGAGCTGAGTTTGAATGCACTTTTCAAGTATTTTAGAGATGGGTGAGAGTATGGCAATAGGCCGGAAGTTTGAGATGTCTGAGTTATTACCTCCTTTGTGGAGTGGAGGGACATATGCTTTTTTCCAGATATCTGGCATGCAGGATTCCTGAATGGATCTGGTGATGAGGATACTGATGGGGTATGCTATGGTGAAAGGCTGACAGTTGTAAGAATTCTGCAGGTAGGTTGTCAGGGGCGTTGATGCAATTTTTAATTTTATGAAGAAGTTTTTTTATGGTTGAGGTAGGTGTATAGGGGAGAGAACGTGGGTATTGAAGCAGATGAGGTTGAAGTTATTCCTTTAATAATGATATAAATGAAAGCATTCCTGACAACCAGTCCCGCACAATAAACAAAAGAGGAGTTACCAACCCAAGTTCTTAGGTCCGTGACCACATTTTTATTTTGAAGTGGTGTGTTGCCTATAAAGTATGATACGGGAGGAGATGTCTGCCAAAAGTGTAACTACTACTCTTTACTTTAGTTTGAGCCTGTATTTGTGCATCAGGAGTTTAACAGGGAGAGTTCATACTGGAGGATTTGAGTGCTGGAGTGATTTAACAATAACCTTCCAGTCTGAAGTCCTCTGCTTACTTTTCCAGAAATGTCCACCAAAATCCACGCATAGAAACACAAAAACATTCAAGGAGGCTCTCAGTAATAATCTACTCAAGCAACAAAGACCTCCAAATCAGAAATGCAAGCAACCTCCAGCCCCCCAACACAACCCAAATGGCACACAGCCCGCAGACTCAGTGTGCCACTCAACCACAGCCAATAAGGCAAAACAACGTACCCAACACACTAGTCATAGGTGACTCTATAGTTAGGCACACTGATGTCCCACTCACCAGGCTAAACAAGGAGAAGGTTACTGTCAGCTGCCTGTCAGGTGCCAGGATCTGCCACATAACCCACACACACAGGTCACTCCACAACAAGTACAAATATAATTCTGTCATTGCCCATGTTGGTGTGAACAACCTGAGACGTACCTCCCTGGACTACATGAAAAGAGACATGGAAGAGCTCTCCAATCTTGTAGCCCAAGCAGGTATGAACCTAGCCCTGAGTAGCAATATGCCATCACCCAGAATGATGCCGCAGTACAAAGACAAAATGATTGACTTAAACAATTGGCTAAGCTTCTGGTGTCATTCTAAAGGGATCCAGTATCTGTCTGCCTAGGATGACATGGTCGACAGACCATGATGCTTTGCCAGAGATGGCCTGCACCTGTCACCCCTGGAATTCCAGATACTGGCTAAGGTTCTTGCCGCCCCTATAGTACCTTTTTTTAGACAGGGTTTAAATGACAAATTCACCACCGTAACTGGAGTAGGCAAGCAAAAACTGAGGGTGATGCTACTCGATGCTTGAAGTCTAAATCTCAAAATGCACTCACTCGAGGCACTCCTTAAAATGGAGAACATCGATATTTGTGCAGTAACTGAGACCTGGTTCAAGGCTCCAGATAGCACCCCTCCACTACCAGGCTATAACTCATGCCACACTTTTTGGCCATGTAACCTGGACCGGAACACCAAAGACGGAGGTGTGTCCATATTCATTAAGGATATCAACACCTCCAGGTTAGTTGCTCAGCATAATGCAGCCAAGGTTATCCAAGTGCAACTTAAACTGGGCAAAACTGTAATCCAAATTGTAGCTTGTTACAGATCCCCCACCAT
Organism: Protopterus annectens; assembly: GCF_019279795.1. Classification (NCBI taxonomy): domain Eukaryota; kingdom Metazoa; phylum Chordata; order Ceratodontiformes; family Protopteridae; genus Protopterus; species Protopterus annectens. The sequence continues at coordinate 655,419,468 of NC_056749.1, read as the reverse complement.
GCCCCAGGATTCCCACTCCTCTTTTCTTGATGTACTGGAAAATATTTGGGTTCAACCAAACACCCTAATAATGGGCAATTTCAACTAGCCCACCATTAACTGGGAAAACTACTCATGTACCAACTCCTTCTGGAATTGATAAACTCCAATGCCCTGGATCAACTTATTCACACCCCCACCAGGGGCAACAATATCCTAGATCTAGTCATTACCAACATGAGTGACTGGTGTTCCACACCTGAAGTCAACGCCTCATTGGTCCGATCCGACCATAAGCTAATTACTCTGGATAGCCACATCCTGCCCCCACCCCCATTAAGGAAACCATGGTAAAAAATTTCTCCAAAGCCAACTTCATGCTTCTTAAGACAGAAGTGGCGAACTTCAAGACACCCATGCAGATGGACAATACAGTTATGACTACTGAATCCTACACAATTGCACTTTATAAGCACTTACACAAGTGCATGGATCTTGCTATCCCAAACAGAACCAATACGCTATCCTCCAAAAAAGGAAGCCAATCTGGTGGTCCCCTGCCATAAACAAACTGTACAACAGAAGGAAGAAACTGTTGCAAAAGAGAGTAAAAGCCTATGAGTGGAGGAGCTCCCTGGTCAGCCTCAGTAAGAAGCTGCAATCCCCGATAAAATCATCCAAAGCTAGTTACGAAAACAAAATCACCACTGAATCTAAAGACTACCACAAAGCATTCTATAGCTATGTCAAGAATCTCAATGGCAACACTCAGATCTGTTCTGAGTTACAGCACAATGGCAATACATATACAGAACCAACTGATATTGCCAACATCCTGGCAGATGGTTTCAGTGCTAACCTTACCTCCCTCTCACCCCCTAAAGAGTCCATCTCAGTACCGGAAGAATGCAAAGTTCCTGTAGTCATGGCTGCACAGGTAAAAATCACACTCTCCAAAACCAAGAACACAGCATCCATGGGATCAGACAACATCTCAGGCTGCGTTTTACATGAACTACAGAATGAACTGGCACCCCACCTAAGTACCATGTTCAATCATAGCCTCGCCTAAGGCTTTTTGCCTGCTGAATGGCGCACAGTGACGGTTATCCCACTCCTCAAAGGGGGAGTCACCATAGACCCTGGGAACTACCTGACGAGCCTGGTCTGCAAGGCCATAGAATGTATCATTATGGAACTTATAAACAAATATATTGGTAATCTCCAAACTCTGGACCCCACCCAGTTCAGGTTTGTAAAAGGCAGATCATGTTTCCTATACCTGATGGACTTCTTTGAAGCAGTCACCAAACCTGTAGACGAGGGTAAGGTGGTTCACACAGCCTATCTAGATCTTGCTAAGGCTTTTGAAACCATCCCCCACTCTGGAATTATAGATAAACTCACTGAACTAGGTATAAATCCCTATGTCACAAGATGGGTTGCCAACTGGCTCACTGACAGAACCCACACTGTGAAAGTAGCAGATTCCAAATCCGTCTTCAGACCAGTGACAAGTGGAGTACCACAGGGTTCAGTCCTGGGTCTTCTCCTGTTTGGTATTTACTTTTCTGAAGTACAGGCTAACACAGAAGGTCTTTGGCTAAGAAGTTCGCAAATAACTGCAAACTAGGAGCCATAATTGAAACTCCTAACGATGTGGACATCCTACAAAAGAGCCTTACTGAGACAGATGCCTGGTGTCAAAGCCATGGCCTCAAGCTCAGTGCCAAAAAGTGCATTGTCATCCCCTTTGGTAAAAACTCTGTACCCATGAATTACAACATAGGCGTTAGTATTAGATTCAAAAAACTTCCCTCACAGCAAGCAGGACCCAAAAGAATAAATCCAGTAAAAAACCCACAGGCTAAGTTAACAACTTGCAGTAGTACGGTAGTCCACAATGTTGAAAATCCAAGGCGAAAGTTTATTCTGTAAGCGCTTTCACAATACATCAATATTGCTTCATCAGACAAATAAGAAAAAAAATAAACATCCATTAAATATACTTAATCAAAATTCAAATGAACCAATGAAAGAACTTGCACCATAATGAACCTTCCCCCTATTCCATATAAATTGCATAGCTTTTAACTTAAAGCTACTAGTTCATATATACAAAATATATATATAAATATTTAAAAATAAAATAAGCATAAAATTGTGCAATAAATATATAACGATATAAAAATATTTACAAGAACTATGTTCTATATTTAATATGCCTAGATTTAAGAATTGGTTTAAGGGGAACTGACTCATTAAGACCCAGGCCCCTATGAGCACCAAGTCTTAATATCCATTCCAATTCAGCGCATTCAGTTTGATTAACATGGTCACCAAGTCTCTCACACATATTCTGTATATGTAGTACTTGAAAAACAAAGATATGTTCTGCACCCATCAGCATTGTATGCTTAGCTAAGACACTCTAATCTAGCCCTTTCTTGGTGCAATATAAATGATCCCTTATCCGCTCCCTTAATAGTCTTATTATTTTTTCCTACATAAAAATGGAAGCATACCTTATAGTGCACTACATAAACCACATTTTGTGTATTACAATCAGCTACTACCCTAAGTTCCCATAGTTGTCCAGTCTCAGGGTGTTTAAAGAACCTTGATTCATCAATAAATAAACATTGTGCACAACTATGTGTTCCAGCTAAATTATTTACCCTGGTATTTCTATTTCTAAGGTAGCATAGTTGTTGCTTAAGATTCTTCTGGTTCTTATAAGTAAAATTAGGTTTAATACCTACTACTTTCGTGGTGTAATCATCTACCAGTAATATGTGCCAGTTCCTTTCTATGGTGCTCCTAAATTTAGTGAGATTGGTTGCATAGGGAATAACCATGGGCAAATGAGGCTTATTTATTGCATGATTCAATACAGGCTCCGTAGTAGTGGGCAGAGAAAAACAGCATGGCAGAAAATAAACCTTGATACCAGCAAACCATATTTGAAGTTACTTATTGATTTTTTCCCCATCCTATTGAATCAGAACTCACTAATAATATACTTAAGCAACAGTATGAATTAACTTTAATTAATGGTGAAGAGACTACTGATCTATATATTAATGAGCTACTGATCTATATATTAATGAGCTACTGATCTATATATTAATGAGCCTATAGATAAAGTGCTCAGGTAATGGATTTTAAAAATCAACACATTTGACTATTCAGTCTTGAAATACTGAAACTCGACATTTCAGTATTTTGAGATTATCTAGTGAATCCATATATATATATATATATATATATATATATATATATATATATATATATATATATATATATCTATATCTATCTATATATATATATGTGGGTCTAGGACACATGCTCAACTAGCATATGTCCGAATCACAAAACATCGAACATACATGCACGAAAGCCCTTAACATCGAAAAGTGCTTCTGTGTATGTGTAGTTCAAAAACAAATCTACATTTCTGCAGGGTGGCTTTGCCACCACGCACCCCCCACATCCCCTTACTTTATTATTCTCACTCCGAGATCGCACTACAGTGGGGAAAAGGGAATTTTCCCTTACCCGCACTATTGTCCGATCTACGAAACAGGTACACATACATGGAATCGCTTGTCAATGTTGACCGCTTTCGTGTATGTGTCCGTGATGTTTTGTGATTCGGACATATGCTACTCAAGCATGCATCCAGATCTATATATATATATATATATATATATATATATATATATATATATATATTTGCTTGTTCAGGCTAAGGAGACATTGCTTCCAATTTGGGCACCTACTCTTTCTTGGTCTTGGACAGCCAATTTTTTTGTTTTTGTTAGAGTTTATTTATTGCAGATGTCCACCAGACAGGTGTACTCTTCCTTGCAGAGGATGATTTAGTCCTGTCTGGTATTCCTGATTCCATGTATCTATATAAATGCTCGTATAGTGCTTTGGTGTAGTTTTGGATATTGATGCCAGTTTCTACAAAGGGGGAGGGGGTTGTGAAGCCGTTTTTACCATCCCTCAGGATGCTGTAATCAGATTTGGAGAAGTTGTTATGTCTGATCCTAGTTATAGGGGGCTGGGGGAGATGGTGACTTTGAAAGTGACCACTTTGTGGATGGATCTTACCAGCAAGGACGATACTATAGGGATGCTACAGTGCTTACTCATGTTGGTTAAAACCAAGTCTAAGATATCACAGCTAGTGGGTGTATCAACTAGCTGTTCCAAGGCATTTGCATTGACAAAATCAGGAAATCTCTGGGCATTTGTGTTCTGGCATGAGTAGTTCTTCCAGTCTATGTTTGGTAAGTTAGTCACCCAGGATCAAGGTAACGACTTGAATCTTGATAGATTCAAACAGCTCCAAATAGGCAGATTGGGCATCTTGAGTCAGAATTCGGGGCTGGTGGTTAGCTATGATTTCAATAGGCATCTTGTGAATGGTTAACTGTACCTGGAGTGTCTCCTGTGCATCATACTGTTTGACCAGCCTGGAGGTGTGTATGTCTTTAATGTATATTGCAACTCCACCTCCTTTGGCTTTACTGCCCACAGTTGGGGATCTGAATGTATGATAGGATGAGTACCTAGGTAAGGTTGGGGTGCTCTCTGCAGCTTTGAACCAGGTTTTAGTGACTGCACATATGTCAGCATTTTCAATGGTTAGGAATGCTTGCAATGAGTGCAGTTTCATGTTTAAACTGCCAGCGTTTAGGAACATGACCTTCAATTTGTGTTTTGTTGTAATTATGTTGGTAGTTTTAACTCCTCACTTTTCCTAAAAAAGGCACTATAGGGGGAGGCAAAAACCTTTGCCAGAAGCCTGAAGCCCAGGTGAGACAGATGCAGGCCATCTCTGGCAAATCATCATGGTCTGTCGATCATATCTTCCCAGGCTGTAAGGTAATGGACCCCCCCCCCCTGGAATGACACCAGAAACTAAGCCAATTGTTAAAGTCAGTCATTTTCTGTTTGTATTGAGACATCATTCTGGGTGGTGGCAGAATGCTGCTTAAGGCTAGGGACATACCTGCGTGGGACACATAATCAGTGATCTCAATCATGTCACTCTTCATATGTTCCAGAGAGGTATGTCTCAAGTCATTTGTGCTAACATGGACAAGGTATGTCTCAAGTCATTTGTGCTAACATGGACAATGACAGAGTCATAATAGTACTTGTTGTTGAGAGACTTGAGTGTGTATGTGATGTGGTGGATTCTGGCACCTGACAGACCGCTAACCGTGACTTTCTCTTTATCCAGCCTGCTGAGAGAGACATCTGTGTGTCTCGCAATGGAGTCTTCTATGACTAATATGTTGACTTTATGGTAAATCCTTAGTGACTGTGAGGCGCAGGTGTGTGGACTATGCATGGTATGTGGTGTGGAGGGCTGTGGCAGTCATGTGTGTTTTTGCCTCAGAGGTCTCCTTTGCTTGGGTATGTTTATGTGGAGGACCTATACATATGTACGTGTGTGTTGTGTAGATGTGGGTGGTGTTGGAGGTGTAGTGCTTGTGTTGACAACCTTTTTGATGCCAGATATACTGGGTTGAGTGGAAGAGAGCTTGGACTCTAGGTTCCTAAATGTAATTGAATCTCTCACAAATTTGTGTTCCTAGGTGGTAGTAGAAGATGGTTGTCCGTGTACATGAGGCAGTTGCTACACTGTCTCAGGATGCCCATATCAACCAGACTGGCAGGAGAAACTGTAGGAAATTGTCCTTCCATATTTGTCAGTATCTGAGGGAGAATTGCAAGGGAGAGCTAAGGGGTGGGCCTAAAGCCCAAGTGCTTAAACCAAAAACTAAGAGCTTTAGAATAACACGTAATTTAGACAGGCTATAAACAAGCAGTAATAAATGCAACAGAAAAGATGCAGTTGAACACTTTTTAGAGAACAGGCAGCAAGTAACAGGAAAAGCAAAGCAAGATTAAGTAACAGAGTAGTAGGAAGAAATACAAATTAGAAAAATCTAAGCAGTTGAATAAAGTGTTTGTGTTTTATTTATTTAGTAAAAAGAGAAAGTGAGAACAGAAGATAATTCAAGGTTAAGGGACTAAGGGGTTTGGCCCTCCCAAATGATCTCTATATTAAGCTGAATGAGCTAAAGAGGTGGGACTAGGAGGAGTATCCCAGATCAAATTTACAGTAGGGGCTGGCAGCTGAAAAAGCCACCAACGTTAAGAACACAACCGCAATAGGGTGGGAAATTAAGAGAAAAAAAGTTTCAACACAGATCAATAAACAAAATTCTGCCCGCAAATATATCAAAAATTCAGTTTAGCAAAAATAAAGACGATCCAGAACTCTGAACAGTTAAATTGCCAGAAGATATACTTATCAGCTGTATATTTCCAGATTGTTTGAGAAGCACTCTGTTATAACAGAAGCAGATTTTAGCAATGATATCATTATCTCTTAGCAGTCTGAAAGAGACCAAGTATAGCCTTAAGGTTTTGAGACAGTCCATGTATGGCAACTTGTCTAAGCCAAGTATCTTTTTTGTAAGGTATCTCTGTGGTCGTTACAACTGTTGCATATGTTTGGGCAAATACCTGCAAAAGGGGGTGTTATACTTGATGACTGGCCTTATGATGGTTGACTGGAGGGCCAATGGCATCTTTGGATATAGAAGAAATCCCCTTGTTAGTAGGCTATGCAGTATAGAAGGACTTCCTCACCACAGTGGACACATGTTGATCAAACATTAGGTTGCTGTCCTCACAAGGTTCCAAATCCTAAAAGTCTGAGTCAGCTCTTAGGGGTGTATTCTCAATGGGTTAACTCTCTGGGGGAGCTGAATTACCAGAGTGTACAGCAATTCATTTCTTGGCATTTAGCTTTATTCCATGATTCTGGCACTAGTTATTTGTTTGGTAGAATCCTTCATTCAGGCTTGCTAAGTCTTTTGGGGATTCTATAATTGCACCCAACTTGTAGTCATCCACATACTTACTCATCCAGAGTCCTTTTATGTTGGCTTTAAATTTGGAGAAGTAGATACCAAACAGGAAAGGTTGCAGCACTGAGCCCTGGGGGGACTCCTTTGGTGACTACTGTCTTTGTGGTGGTAGCTTTCCCTACTTTAATCTCTTGCATTTACTCCATGAGTAAGGTGGCAATCCAGTAGGATGATGTAGGGGTGTATTTCTAGTTTGTTTACCTTACTTGGGCATGACAGAAAAGTTCATGTGTCAAAGGCCTTGGCGGGATCAGGGTAGGTGGTGTGTACTGTTTTAACTTCATGCATTCCCTTGGTGACTCTCTCAAAAAAATATGCCAGGTTGCTTAAGCATGACCTGCCTTTGACAATTACAGACCGAGATGTTCCAGCATTTGGAGGTTTCCTATTTCCTTACTGATGAACTCTGTAATAATCCTTCACATGGCTTTATACTATGAGGATGGTTAGATCTGCAATAGCCAGGATTCTTACTTTTCTCCATTCGCTTGGTAGAAAGATTGTGCTAATACATATGTTCATAGATGTATGCTAGACTAGCAACCACTAGAGTCCGTTGTAAGCCTAGCCATACAACCCAAATGTGACCCACAAATTTGATGTATTTAGGGGTGATTTACTGGCTGCCTCTGTCCATCAGAGACATAGCAGCCAAATCAGGTATGCATTTCCAATTACCCATCTGTTGGTCCAAGTTGCAGTTAAACAGGGATAGGGCTAGGGAGGAACTATGCTTCACACGAATAGGGAGCCTGTTCCAGAGAGAAGAAATCCTCTGAGAAACATAGCTGCGTTTTCAACATACTCTGTGTCACAAGCAAAATGTAGCTCCTTTTCTATAGTAGTTCTGATTGTTTTGCATATGTGTACAAGCTTCATAAAAATAGTGTCCAGGGATTCTATGCCAAGCAAAGATCACCCATCACAGAAGTCTGTATGATACCTAGTAAAGAGGCTGGACTTTGAGGTGATCAGCATGGACATTGTGTTTGCTCCCTGTATTAATTTTGTAAGGAATCTTTGTGAATGTTGCATGTGTCTGGTCAGATACATACTTAAGGGAGCATTATACTCTATGATGGGTCTGATGTGGGAAAAGTACAGTGATATGATGACCTTTCTGGTGCTACATGCATGCCCTTGATTATAAGTTGTGCAACACAGAAGGATTTTCTTACTACCTTGGACATATCTTTGGTCAAAGGCTGTGTTATTATCAACAAGAGTTCCCAGATCCCTGAGTAGTGAATCAACTTTTAATGGTGTTCTCTTGATGACATAATTACCCGGGTTTGCAGACTTTCCAAAAGGTACCATAATGCATCTTTTGGTATTGAATTTTAAGCCATGGCATCAAGGGTTTTTAATGCATTAAACCAACATTCTCTTGGACAAAAATATTATAAACGTCATCTTATGCTCTTTTCAGCAGACACAGGTAGATATGTAAATGCACTGTATACATTTTGATTGGGCTGTGACCCACCACCACCTATGTAGTTAAATGTTCTGCTTTTTTATTATAAATATGTAACTCTGCATTTATTTGCTTTGATTCTAGGGATACATTTCAGATAAATAACTGGCCCACATACAAATGAACAGGACTGACTTAGTGCAGGTTATTATAAATAATCTAATTATGATTACCCATATGCTCATTATTATTTTCTTTGCCTTGGTAATTACAGAAATATTTTGTTGCAGATGCCCACCGCTTATTTATACAAACACAGAATACTTAAATTATCCAAAGTTCTTTTATTAGTTTTAATATAAATAACCCAAGTGTTTCGACTGCCTTCCTTATAATATATTACAATGGTAAGCACTGATTTCCATATCAGCAATAGGTTACGAGTATTCTTAAAGCATTACTGTTTCCTCCAGCTGTCATTTGTTAGGTAATATACCGGATTCATAACAGAAAGGAGTCAAGTTAGTATTATTATAACTGTTGCCAGCTTGTAAGCTATTTGAGGGCTTAATTACTCATTTATATAACTTGTTACTGAAGCAGTTCTTAGAAACAAGAAAATCAGGAAAGTATTTTTTCTTAAGATTACACTCACCTGTGATTCTTGAAGGGAATTTTCTTCACCTCTCCAATGCAAAGTATAGTGATCAGTTCTCATCTGCTGCCAGTAGTTGTTTATAGCTTATATTTTCCCTGTGTCTTTCTGAGGTTCTTTCCACTTTCAAAAAGCATGTTGTGTGTTTCAATCTTGATCCAAGGAGACAAAGTGGAAGGGCAGTGCATCAAGGCAACTTGGCTTAGGAGCAAGTGTCTAATACTAAGGGGGAGGACAGAGCAGATGTGTTGTAGGAATTGTTTTGTTGTAGAGTCTTCTCAAGAGAGTGACTGATGTCCTCAAAATTAGTAATGAATTCATGGCATTCAAAAATTCAGTTCCCTGTTAGATGAATGAATGCTTAAAATGTCGAGCATGACAAACTCGACAGCTTTTAAGTGAACGTTCACCTAAGCGAAACCTAAGAATGTCAAAAGAAGGAGTTTCAAAAAGTTATAGTTGGCCACCTGTCAGGAAGCCAATGGTTGACATTAGAACGTTCACCTTGTCTAGCCATCCTTACAGTCCTCCACTGTGGTGTGGTCTTGTCATTCACCCTGTGTAATGTTATGACAGTCCTCCACTGTGGTGCAATCTCGGAGTTGGTATATTTAAGTAGGGGGGGTGTGGGGAGCAAAGCCCCCCACTTTATTTTGTTTGTTGATTTGTTTTTGTTTTTTTTGGGGGGAGGGTTAATTGTGTACAGTACATTTTAGTTGTCAGCCATTGGCTTCCTGATGGCTGGCCAACTATAAGATTTCTAAACTCTTTGTTTCGGCATTATGGGGTTTTGCTTAGTTGAACTTGTGCTTAAAAGCTGTTGCATGTCTTAATCGACATTTTAAGCATTTGGTCATCTAATATAGACCCAAAAATTCTAGTATAAAGATAGTAGGGTTGTAATGGCAAGGAGAAGAGTGCATTCAAGCAGAAGTTGCAGGACTTAACAGATAAAGCAGAACAACATCAATTGGTGTTGATACTGGGGGACCCGAATACTCTTATCAAGGCAGAAATAACACGACATAGACTTTCTAGGTCTACATGGTTAGGCAGCAAGAATAAAGGAGAGGATATATTAAAATTCTGTCTGCCAAATGAATTGATGGTGACCAACACATGTTTCAACAAGAGACCATTGCAAGATCACATACAAGAGTGGTCAGCAAACAACTCTGGTAGACTTTCTTCTAACTCACCCACTACAATGGAGCTCAAGAAGTTTGCACTGTAACCTCCAATGGGTGGAGCCTAAACCTTTTGGCAGAATCAAATTATGTTCTCACATTTCAAACAAATGTTCATATCTCTGGAACTATACGGGTTATGAAAGACGTATAAATGGCAAACTCTTCAGCACAAACTGTATATTGGTAGTATTCTTTAGGTTCTAGGTCTTAAACTGATTTTTATGAGTCTCAGTAGACAAATTAACTACTACATTTGTAAACAACTTACAATATCTCAGCAACAACTCCAGTTACATACATACTGTCAGAAGCATTTTGTTCATCTAGCTGATAACTTTCATATGAGGCTAAGGAGTTCTGTCTGTGTTACTTGGTTGCTAAGATATTTAGAAAAGTGTGAACATTATGTCTCTATAAATTAACATAGCAAAAATGGTTAATATCTATTTACCTGCACTAGACAGAGGTCAAATATAAATCCCATTGAGGTTGCTATTGTGTAATCTTTAAGATGAAATATTTTAAAACCTTGTACACAGCATGGTTTTGAATTATTGATGCAAATATGAACAAGCAGTATTTGACATCTAGAGGTGTCAGTAGGAGTTAACTGCAGATGCAGCTCTAAGAGTCACTTGGATGTAATGAGCTAATAAGGAAAGGACACTGTAGTAGAATCGGCGATTGCAAAGTCATCCATAGTGAAGCAGTTGGCCCACAGAATAAACCGCTGTTATCTGGAATCGGATGCAAGCAGTGGTCAGAGAAGGATCTAATGTCAACAAAGACAAGGCTGAAGACCACCGAGTTGAATTGAGTGAAACTGCAACAGCTGAAAGAAATAATCAGAGTGCTAGCATCACAGGAGTAAGAAGAAGAAATAGGTGGAAAGGAGTGGCAGACCCTAAACCAGCATGTGTGAAGATTATAAAACACATGCCTGTCTTACCCATGTTTGGAAATAAAGAAAGCTAGTGGTGGAATGTAAAAGTCCAGGAAGTTATCAAAAGGAGTGCAGGAAAAAGTGAGAGATAGAAATGATGGATAAGACTAAAAAGGAAAACTGGTTAGGTAAGAAAGAAGCTGAGAAAGCAACCACAATAAGTAAAAGAAGGCATCAAAGGTGCTTTACCAGCTCCTGAAAAGGGATATAGTAGATGGTACAAAAAATTGGAACAGATTACAGTGGTTTGAGCACACATGCAGAGAAGCAGATGATACTATGGTGAAGAAGTTTTTGGCGTGCCAGGAAGAAGGCAAGATTGTCGAAGGAAGTAGATGAGTAAAACTGAATTATGGGTAGAGGTGGCTGTTAATGCGACACCCTGACCCCATGAAGAAAAGGCTGGGGAATGGGCAGTTATGATGATTATGATATGACTATTAATTTTCTATTAAAATTACACACACACACACACACACACACACACACACACACACACACACACACACAGACACACACACACAAACCTGATGTGCACATCATTTATTACAAAGTGAATAAAAATAATTTGAGCTGGGAAATCTGCAGAGATTATGTACTATCATTGTGTGTTGCAGATATGAATTGTGTCATCTTTGAGAAGAGAAGCTACACTGTATTTTTACTGTAGTCATATGTATTTAATTTGTAGGTATTTATAAGTGATGGATGTAAATGTTACTTTGCATACATGGTCATAATCATAACACTTTATTTGCCATGTGAAACTAAACATTTAACATTAATTCCTTAGGAGGACAGCAACAAATGGTAATTAGTACCTTTACAGAAAGATATATTTAGAAATTGATATTCTGATAAAAATAAAATAATCTTAGCTGAAGTACATAGCATATCCAAAGGCTTCCTTTATATGGTAAGGATGATAAACCAGTAATACTTAATTCCTGCAGAGTGGCTAACTGAGATGATGAAAAGGATTGTGTCAAATAAATGGTGTGCTTTTACATCAAATTACTTTAAGCTCAAAGGCAGAACAAGGATTATGACCCATTTCAGAAGTGTTCAAGTCATTCTGTTTTTTTTTTTATCCAGCACTGTTCCAGTAAAAACTAGCATGTTATGGTTTTACTTTTCTATCTGTAGTTGATGTCTGTATCCTGTGTATAATGGTTAATACTTGCCATTAGAACTGCCATTCTATCTCATCAAAAACAAACGAAGAAGCAACTTTGTAGAATCAGTCATATTACATTTTATTTTCCTTTTTGTTGATCTGGATAGTATGACAACTTTACAACTTTTCCCCAGAGGCTCTGGGAGAAAACCACTACAACTTTTAAGTGTGCAGATGCTACTTTGAGCAGTCAAGATGCATTAATGAGACCGAACATATGAATGCAAAGGAAGACAAGACCTATGTACTTGTATTACTTTCATATTAGTAATGGTCTTGACTCTTGCACAATTATATATACTGATAGATATTGCAGTAAATAAAAATAGTGTAAACCTGATTAATACATTAAGGATTAATCTGATTAATCTGGTGTATAGCAGTGCATATTTCTATTTGATGGCATCTTTGTTAAAAATATATTGCTTCATTTAAATGCTGATGGCATTATATTATTAATCATGGGATAATTTAACCATACTGGGACCTGATAAGTGTAGACATCTCTCCCCAACAAAATTCTATTCCACCCATTACAAAAGTCTTGTAGGGTTTTTCCTGTTTTATCCCTGACACCCTTCTCATTTAACATTCCGGTATATTGTGATAGTCTCTTTATGGCAGTAGCTACCAACACAGTGATAAGGTTGTCAGCATTGCTGATTTAAATTAGATGAGCTTTTCCTTCTGTTGCTTAGCATAGTATGCTGAAATGATTACACTGTATAGTGATGATATCTGTTTCTATACTTGCTGCATCTGTCTAATGTTTTTAAATTGCATTCACCGTCATCTTCTTAAGCAAACAGGTGGAGTTCAGCAGCTGCATCTTAATCCTTTGTAAGGAATAGACACTTTTTTAGAGTCACATAGGGCTGGAATCACCTAAACTATCCACATTTCTTAAAGCTTTTACTAGCTCAGATACATGTATTCTATCTTTTCCTGCCCATCCTTTCTCTGCTATTGCCTGTTGGTGGTCAGCCTTCCCATACTTCTGGAGCCTATTCATTCCTCATGAGTGAAGGTCAGCCATGAGAGACTTCATGCAGTCAAACATGAGAGGAGTTTGTGGATAAGTCTCTAACTCTACCCTCAGGGCTTGTAGTTGTATGGCCCCATCATCTCAGTGGCTGTGGTACCCTTCCATGTTGGCGCAAGCTCTCATTCCACAGCTGTGAAGAATACTGCCATGCAACAACACGATATGCCAAATGCAAACACCCTAGGCTGTATTTGCATCTCTGACCCCCTCCTCAGTGGGAGGCATGGCTGTTCATGGCCTGGTCTTCCTCCCTCACCCTCAGGATGGATATGCATACATATCCTCCCACATCAATTCCAGTTCTTTCCTTGCTGAATGTTTGACTTGTATATTCACATTTAAATGTTATGATGCAGAAGTCTAAGCAGAACCTTCTTTTCTTATAATTATGTTTAGAATTCTGTAGTTAAAAGGAATTCATCAAATGTTTAACATGTTTTCTTGGGTATAGGCATCATTTTTTTATATTAAAATGGTGTTTTACTTTAATGCATTGCTGTCCTCAACGACCCCTTTTTTTTTTTTTCTTCCTTTTTCCTACTTTGGGCTGGGCTGTCATGTCAACAGTCATGATCTCTCACTGTTTAATGCCACTCTCATACCTTCCTCAGAACTCATGCCTATCACAGGTGTTTTTCTCACACAATCCATCCACCTCTTTCCAGGACACCCTCGTTTCTGCTTGCTTTCTTCCTCTCTGGCCCAAATGTTCTTCTCCAGGTTGTCTTGCCTTTCTACCCATATGCATGAACTTTAATGTTTTATTTTAATAATGAGCTTAGGTAATTGTCTTCAAGCAAAGAGTGTGCTTTTGAAGAGTCAGGACTTTGTATAAGCTGTGTCAAAAATGCCACAGGACCACAAGTTGCTAAACTTTCATTTAAAAATTACCATTGTATCAGAACTGCACTTTACATGAAAATTTAATGAAAAGATAAAAAAATGTTAGCAGTTTACCTTTTCAGCTTAGACTGCATGTCCTCCCACCATATCCCATCTCTGCCCAACCATTCCCTGCACTTATTGCTGCATCCATTATCTGCACTATCTATTTGTAGAGATCATTGCATTTATCACTCACCCTTTCTGTGGTGTAGTATTTCCTCGACTCAGCTTTGAAATTTGACCCCAGAGTTCAAAATTTGTACCTTGTCTTGCATAAATGCTAAGCCTTTTTTTCTCAGTTTCTCTTTACCCTCTTATTGAATTGCATGAAGAATTCAGG